>NC_090649.1:146496194-146678694 GCF_040937935.1 Hyperolius riggenbachi
CTTGTCTTGGTAGGTTTACAGTTGTGAATGACCACTTCAACAGTGCTCTGTGGGATGTTCAAGGCTTTGTAAATCTTTTTGTAGCCCAAGCCTGCTTTAAATTTCCCAGTAACGTTATCTCTGACCTGTCTGGTGTGCTCTTTGGACTTCATGGTGTTGTTGCTCCCAATTTTCTCTTAGACAACCTCTGAGGCTGTCACAGAGCAGCTGCATTTGTACTGACATTAGATTACACACAGGTGCACTCTATTTAGTCATTAGCACTCATCAGGCAATGTCTATGGGCAACTGAGTGCTCTCAGACCAAAGGGGGCTGGATAATTACGCACACCCCACTTTGCAGTTATTTTTTTATTTAAATGTTTGGAATCATGTATGATTTTCGTTCCACTTCTCATGTGTACATCACTTTGTATCTCGTGGAATCCCAATAAAGTTGATTCAGAGTATGTTTCCAGTAACGTGAATTCTAATGCGTTCCCCGCATGCAAATTTGCATAACCAATACAAGTGAATAAGGCTGTGTCCACTTGTCAGGAAAACTGAGCGTTTTCTTGTGCAGGAAAAATCTGCACAGCAGAGCCATCCGAAAGAGCCCTCAAGAAGAGAGACCAGGCTTTGAATCCTGGCTAGTGTCAGTACCTATTCAGTAAGGAATCCAAGGCAAGACTCCCTAACACTGCAGGGTGACCCCTTGAGCGCGGCCTTAGTGGCTGCAGCTCTTGAGTGCTTTGAGTCCAACAGGAGAAAAGCACTATACAAATGTTAGGATTATTATAATTCTTAAGAAAAGACCCAGAACCGTTTTTCACCAATATTTTTAGAAGCAAGGATGCTTATTGTACATGTACTGTATATTCTGCACACATTCTAGGTTATGATCACCATTCATTATGACCAGTAAGCAAAATAACAATACAAATGCAGTTCTATCTTACAGAAGTGCCATTAATTAGGAAGGCTCTGTGGTTTGCTGACAGAGAGGAGTCCACAACTTTAGCAAAGCAGATAGAACCAAAACCGTGTAGTACGTAGATTTATGCTGCAATGTTGCCCTCTGCTGGCTGCATCCCATCTTCACACTACTTATGTCTTCAGGCGTTGTTCTTTGCCGAATATACAATAACAAAATTATGGTTCTGAAACATGCCTGAAGAAGAAACTTAAAGTTTTGAAAACTTGCAAAAAATGTTGTACAGTTTGTCATTAAAGGGGCACTACAGCGAAAAACTGTAAAATGTAAAATATGTGCAAACATATACAAATAAGAAGTACATTTCTCCCAGAGTAAAATGAGCTATTAATTACTTTTCTCCTATGTTGCTGTCACTTACAGTAGGTAGTAGAAATATGATAGAAGTGACAGGTTTTGGACTAGTCCATTTCTTTATAGGGGATTCTCAGGGATATATTTATTTTCAAAAGCACTTAGTGAATGGCAGGTGCTCTGTCCAACTGCCAAAAAACTGTGTAGGGAGCAGGGAAGCTGGCCAGCGTCATTGTTTAAATCTTTTTTCGAGAATATCTTTATAAAGAATAAAAGCCTTGCTGAGAATCCCCTATGAAGAGATGCACTAGTCCAAAACCTGTCACTTCTGTCAGATTTCTACTGCCTACTGTAAGTGACAGCAACAGAAGAGAAAAGTAATTTATGGCTCATTTTACTCTGGAAAAAATGTACTTCTTATTTGTCTATGTTTGCACAAATTTTAAATGTTACAGTTTTTCGCTGTAGTGCCCCTTTAAAGGTATCGGCTAAACAACTTTTGTTGTTATGTCTTTGGATTCTCTCCATGAACAATACCGGCCCACACGCAAAGAATAATGTATCAATGCAATAACTTATTTGCAACCACTGCAGCAAATGGGAGCGTTGATGGTTTGTGTTCATATTGCCTTTTATATAATGAAAGCTGAATGACACGATAGATTGGATTTTGTTAAATCAATCTTGTGCGGAAGAGCCCAGCTTGTTTAACTTAGTCGTATAAATGAGCAGATTCTGATGTAACTTTTTTTTTTCCCCACTTACAGGATTTCCTGTTTATGGAACAAACTAAGAAAAAATAGGATGTCCCCAATGAAACGAGAAGATCATCAACCTTTGCAGATTTGGCCTTGTTTTGTAATATTTTTCTCACGTTTTCTCTTTTTTTATATCAATTTTTAAACCTGTGTTAAATGTTCACAATTTATGATTTAACTTTTATAAAGGTTTTTTTTTTCCCCTTGTTCTGAGGTTTTTATATAAAATCACACTTGCCGTTGCCATTGCTCCAGTGTCTGGTCTGTCATACACAATGTAATGTACCAAAATGCCACTGAGAGTATCTGGGATTTTCATCTTGTATTCATCCATAAAAGGGAAGGAGGACTTTGAAAAGATAGGACTGACATATTTACATCTCTGTGCTTTGTGATTTGATCTTCTCCATATATATGTTCATTGGCATTTTACAGTCAAAGCAATGGTTTATGCACTTTAGATACAAGCATATGTGAAATGTTAACGGTCCAAAGGAACCCTAAACATATATTCTAGATAATCCAGCTGTCTTCACTCTCCCCAAGAAAAAAATATTATCAAATCCTGAATATTTTAACAAGCTTCATTACATGACCTGTGATTGTATCCCTAGTCTCTGCTCTGAAGCTCTGCTTGTTTCACGGTGAAAGCATCTCTGGTTACTGGCACACGGCTGGCTGTGACTGTGGGGGAGACATTGGTATCAGTACTTGGCTCTGTGTGTCATGCTTGATTGGTGCTTCCAAGGGTACTGTGGCTCTAATGGACAATAATTTATATATTTTAGGGCCCTTGCACACTATTTCTGTTACATTAAAGGAATACTGTAGGGGGGTCGGGTGAAAATGAGTTAAACTTACCCGGGGCTTCTAATGGTCCCCCGCAGACATCCTGTGCTCACGCAGCCACTCACCGATGCTCTGGCCCCGCCTCCGGTTCACTTCTGGAATTTCAGACTTTAAAGTCTGAAAAGCAATGCGCCTGCGTTGCCGTGTCCTCGCTCCCGCTGATGTCACCAGGAGCGTACTGCGCAGGCACAGTATGGTCTGTGCCCGTGCAGTACACTTCTGATCATGTCAGCGGGAGCGAGGACACGGCAATGCAGGCGCAATGGTTTTCAGACTTTAAAGTCTGAAATTCCAGAAGTGAGCCGGAGGTGGGGCCAGAGCATCGGTGAGTGGCTGCACGGGCACAGGATGCCTGTGGGGGACCATTAGAAGACTGGGGTAAGTTCAACTCATTTTTCCCTGACCCCCCCCCCCCCCCCCCCCAACAGTATTCCTTTAAAGAATAGTTCTGCATGCCAGCTCACTACCCATACAATTCTATGGGCCTGTTCACACTCCTGTGCTGTAACAGATGCAGGTGGTGAATTAAAGCCCATGTCAGTCTTCATTGCAACACGTGTTATGCAATGTGTGCAAAGGCCTTAAATCTCATAAGTCATTTATTTTCCAGAAAATAGGGAGATATTATGCAAAGGATCTACTGCTTTTTTTTATCTTCTGTGAGCAGACTGTAAAGGAAAGATCACAAAAACACCACAGTTATCAATGGAAGCTGTTTAAATAATTTATAGGAGGGTTTAATACGTTTTTGTTCTCAGGGAAAGTGGAGAAGTTTTGACACAGGAATCTACAATTTACATTTGACAATGTTCCGTTATCACAAGAGGTTAATATGTCACACGCATGTTGCAGTACTGTTCAGTTCAGCAAGAAAATGGCATGTAGTCTATATACCTCTGTTTAGAGCAGTAATGGTTGTTTCAGATACAGGACATTAAAACACTTGAAACTGTTCTCTCCCAGAAGCTATTGTGCTAGACAATGCATTCTACAGCTAGATTCAGGCATTGCCTGCAGCTTGTAGCTGAGGCTCTGTATGGAAAGGAATGGCTGCTGCAGCTGTTGTGCTGTCTGCTGATGGTGAATGGGAGCCAGGGTAACCAGAAACTGCAGAGTTTCAGAGAAAGTCCACAGATCTATGGGGTTAAATCTACAGCAGCAAAAATTAATAATCTGAACAAGCAGGGGCTTCAACTGCAGGCAAAAATTAATAAAAGTGGTGCCTCCAATAGTTTTTAGATTGTGCGTGTCGCTGCTCTGGTCTTCACTAGACCAGACTAGCTGCACGCACAGCGTCAACTCACCAGAACAGGAGGAGGTAAGTCCCGCCCACTGATGCCCGCTGCCATTGTTCTGGAGGGGAGAGCCAGGAAGAGGAGCCCCAAGGTGAGGGGGGGGGAGGAGACGTCCGCCCTTCCCCACTGCTCTGCACAATGCCCCTCTCCACTGCACTGCTCCCCTCCAGGGTGCTAGGGTGGACGACGTCCACTGTCCAATAAAAGTAAGCGGACGTCGCCCCCCGCGTTCAAGCAGGACTCGACCCCTGAGTGCCTCAGTTACACTTTCTGGCTTTTTTTTTATAATTAAATTGATCACAGAAAATCTTGCTGTGTTGGCCAACTTGAGAATGGTGCTCAGCATTCATTGCAGAACAGAAGACATTTCTCCAGATAACTCGACTGCCAGGTACAGATATTAACATTGTAGACTGATTGTACCATTTTCATGGGCAAACTGGAGATGACCGTAGGGCCTTGCATAGTACATAAGTGCATGCTCAGCCAAACCGCATATGTGTAAAAACCGCATAACGTGTTATGGTGGGAGAGAAGCAGGAGGACATTCTACAGCTGGATACAAAAGCTCCTTGGCGAAACGTCATCAGTGCCATTGGCAATACAGCCATGGGGAACTGGGAACATCTATACAGGCATCCAACTGTCACCTTATCAAACTGGTTGGTTTGGGAAACAATCTCTGCAAGATTTTAAAGATTCCCCAGTGTGGCCATTCACTGGTTATGTATCCAACTTTACTGGTTGAAACTTCAGCATACTGAGCAAAGCCAGCCATGCTGCTTGTCGGGGACTTTTTAGTGTTGTGCATTTATAAATTGTATTCATAGATTTTTTTTTTTTTATCCATATAAAGATGTCACTTTGCTAAATGCTCATAAGTGGTTTTAGGCCTTTTGGGTTTTTACTTTTTCCTCTGATGAAAAATTTGACCTGTTCTTCTGGAACCTGATCTGGGATCACACAATGAGCCGGTCTTTATACTGTTCACTTTCTAGCGATTTGTACCTCAGCCGCCATATCACACTATGCAGTCTCCTCCTGGATTGGTGGCGATATGGGGAATTACAGAATTCACTACTTGTGTGTGTTATAAAGCTGTTATTGGTGGCTGTAATGTATATTTTGAGTTGTCTTGTACTGTATGGCCAGCATTATCGAAGCCTCATCTATCACTATATTGTGCATGCAAACTAACAGTTTACCTCAATGCATTCTGCTCTTTTCTAACTACTAAAGAATGTATATTGAAATGTCCTATTCTTAAAGTATTCTAACTGCTAACGCTCTACTAAAGTATATAGTGTATATGAAAATAATAGTATATCTCCTTATAGCAAGCGGTTATATGCTTGCCAGGGTGTTAAAAGTAATCATCAGTCTTGTGTATAGTGTTTGACTGGTGATCCCTTTTTAAGGTGACGGTTAACGGTACAATGTTTTCCCCAAATGTGATATTCAATGTGATTTGAATCTAATTGTATAGAAGATTTGCCGTTTATGAAGGCAATCGATAAGAAACTATTCTTTGGTCAGTTGATTAAAAGGATAACAATTTATCCAAAGTTGGATTTTATGATCGGATTTGAAGAGAGAATCCTGCACTAAATGTAAACAATCAATAATTACCTTCAGATTAGTTTTGATCATTCAAATGCTATTGAAAGATCGCATTTGGTGAAAAAATTGTACCGTTAATGGGCACCTTTAAACTTTAACTGATCTATAGGTTTGAAGGTTGCCCTCCTGTCTTAATGTTTCAAAGCGTTTTTAATCCGTATTACTCTCTTGACCTCTGCTATGAGGCTGGGTTCACAGTGGTCAGTTGCATAATGCACACATTAAAATGAACTGCAATGAAGACTTGACATAGACTTTAATGCAAAGCCAGCATGCAGAGAGTTAGAATAACGCAATCCGTTACTGTGAACAGGCCCACAGAATTGTGTGGGCAATGAGTTGACATGCAGAATTATTCTGCAACCCAACTTGCCACTGTGAAAAAGGTCTGAGGCAAATTTTCAAATGCTTAAATAGAACCCGAGGTGGGTTTGAAGAATGTTATCGTCATACAGAGGCTGGATCTGCCTATACAGCCCAGCCTCTGTTGCTATCCCAAACCCCCCTAAGGTCCCCCTGCACTCTGCAATCCCTCATAAATCACAGCCTCGCTGTCGACACACAACGTGTCACAGCGGGCTGTGTTTATCTTTATAGTGTCAGTCTGCTGCTCTCCCCGCCTCCTGCAGAACTCCGGTCCCCACCTGCGTCCCTTCCCTCCCCGCTGATTGGAGGGAAGGGACGGGGCAGGGACCGGAGCTATGCAGGAGGCGGGGGAGCAGCCGAGACTGACACTACAGATGTAAACACAGCCCGCACAACGCGACAGTGATTTATGAGGAATTGCAGAGTGAAGGGGGACTTTAGGGGGTTTGGGATAGCAACAGAGGCTGGGCTGTATAGGCAGATCCAGCCCCTGTATGCAGATAACATTCTTCAAACACACCTCGGGTTCTCTTTAAAAAGCCTGAAGTGAGGGGAATATAAAGGTTGCCATATTTTTTTACAAATGCCATGCTGGTTTGTTTTCCTCTTCAAAACCCAATTGCGATTTTGATGTGATTTTCGCTGGATGATAGGAACACAATGAGAAACCTCTGAAATATGCAGGACTTTAGCAATCAGGCAAAATTGCCTCGCAATCAAATCGTAGCAAAGTTGTGTGTAGTGTAGAAGAGCCCATGAAACATCTCATCTGCTTACAGCACTGGGTCAGTGATATTCAGGATCAGTGCAACAGTTAAGGCCTCTTTTCCACGAACTGTTGAGCTGTGTGTTCGGCAAGCAGTTATCAGGCAGCAGTGAGCAGTTATCAGGCAGCAACAAGCAGTTACCAGGCAGCAGTGAGCAGTTGTGAGAGTTTGAGAGGCATTTCACTGCCTATCAACAGTTCGTAGAAAAGAGGCCTTAGTAAAATGGCACTGACATTTCTCTCACTCAAGCATTTTACTGACCGATGAACAAGGCTGCAATTAGGGATGGTCAATGAGAATTCTGAGTGGATGGGACCAAGGTGGCTGCCTCTGTAGCTCTCATACAATTGTAATGGGTCTATCGCACTTGTCCTAGCTTTCCCACATGTTTCTTCACAATTCATTAAAGGACACCCGAGGTGACGTGTGACATGGTAGACGTGTATGTACAGTGCTAAGCATGTATAACTATGCTGTGTTCTCTCACTGATAAGGAATTGCAGCCATGTAACACTTTCCTGGCAGTAAAGGGCTTCTGAGAGTAGGAAAGAGATAAAAAGGGTCAATAGTTCACAGATTTTATCTCTGACATACTTCAATGAATGTGTCATTGAGAAGAGGCCATGAAACAGTAAAAACTTAAAAAGTAGATTTAACCATTTACTGACATCCTAACGTATTAAAACGTCATGCTTACCGCTATTAACAGCAACATGACGTTTTAATACGTCCCGCGTTCCCGCCGCTGCTACCGCCGTTTGTGCTCCGCTACCACCGCTGTTTCCGTCGGGCTTCCGTGCTGGGTGATTGGGGAAGAGGACCGAACGGTCCTCTACCCAATCGCAGTGCCTGGAGTGAATGGACGTGACCGCGAACAGCGGCTACGTCCATTCACAATAACAGGAAATGTAACAATTAAATAAAGTGAAGAAAAAAAAAAAAAAAAGGTGAACATTTCCTATGAGTGTTCACTAGCGCCATCTTGTGGCCAAAAAGTATATTACACCTACAAAATACATTCATTTTCAAGTACATACAGATCTTAATAAAATTACACTTCCAACCCTCCCCCCCCCAAAAAAAAATAAATAAATAAATAGTTGCCTTAGGGACTCCGCTTTGTTAATTTATATTTTATGGGGGTAAATTAATTTTAATTTATTACATAGGGGCTTGTAATTATGGCCAGAATAAAAAAAACACAACAGAAAAATAACACTTATATTTCAAAATAATATACTGTCACCATACATTGTGATAGGGACATCATTTAAACTGTTTAATAATCGGGACAACTGGGCAAATAAAACATGTTTGTTTTATCCACAGGAGAATGTTTAATTTTAAAACTATAATGGTTGAAAATTGAGAAATAATGATTTTTTTTCTTTTTTTTCTGTTTTTCTCATTAAAACGCATTTAGAATAAAAAAATTCTTAGCAAAATGTACTATCCACAGAAAGCCTAATTGGTGGCTGAAAAAACGAGGTATAGATCATTTTCTTGTGATAAGTAGTAATAAAGTTATTAGGGAATAAAAGGGAGGAGCACTGACAACTGAAAATTGCTCTGGTCCGTTAGGATAAAAACCCTTGGGGGTGAACTGGTTAAATATAAAATAGAACTGTGGGATCACTAAAAAGTCCTTTTTTAGGAGGAGGATAGATACAATTGTTTATCTCATTAATTTACACCTAGGATGTCCTTTAACTGAAAACCTGCATATATTTGTTTTTTCTGCATTCCCACAGACTTGCACAAATCGCACACAACAAAGCAGATCTGCTGTCTGAATTTAAAATGCAGAAATCTTGCAAATCACATACAAATGCTCAACTGCAACTCCTTTTTCAGAGACATGTGTCACCTCCTCCCCCCCCCCCCTTAAAGGTATAGCACTTGGAACAAGGATAGGGTGTTTCATTCTCATTTGTATGCACATTTATGAATCTTGAACACAAACCAATCAAATCCTGCTGAGATAAAATTTGGCCCATTTTCAAGCTGAATAAATTCACATACAAAATGTGCAAATCCTGCATCAACCTGAAATTATTTGCATCTCAATAATTGAACTTGAACATGATCTGAGATCCATGAACTGCTTACCTGTTCCAAGGCAGTGTCAGACTATAGCCAGAAATCCATATTGCAGCCCAGTAAGTAGTCTTACATTTCATCACGTTTAACTTTGGTTAGACACTTTTTACTTTTTCCACTCAGAAAACAGAAGTGTTCAGCCTCCTTTTCTGATCTGTTGTCACATTTCATCAGCACAGGGTTCTTCAGTTTCTCATCTGTTTGCGAATGCTGTACAAATTATTTTTAATGCAGCTATTTTTTTGTGTGACATCTAATAGAATGTGTTTACTAGTGTTTATTAAAATGACTCCTAATATGAATAGTACTGTATTATTTTATTGTAAGCCCCCCTCTCCCTTCCCCAGGTAACACTATACTTAATGCTGTGTCCTTCTCTACATTAGTATAGTGGGCTATTGGCACAGCTGCCATAACTTGACCTAGATGAAGATTCCACAGCCGGATCAGTACATTTTGGGCGCAGCGCCAGGCTGCTGTGGAGATTGCAGTGATGGCCACGGCAACAAGATACTTTGGGTGCCAAAGTTCAGCAGAACAGTTGGCAGCAGTGATTTGCGCTTGAGTTCGACTAATGTGTAGCAGAGCTCTGGTTAACCTCCCTGGAGGTATGATTATTTCCGGGTTTTAGGGTCTTTTCCAAATGTTTCAGAAAAAATCATGCTGCCAGAAAGCCAGCAGCAGCCCCTGCACTTAATCACCTCCCTGGAATCCAGCGCTGCAATTTTACCTCCGTCCTCCGGTTGGCGCTGTAACTCTGTAGGGAGATTGATGACAGCAATCTTACCAGAGTGATTCAGAGCCTCTGAGGAGAGAAAGAAGAATGGCTGCTTGCACCTTGATTCCCTGGGAGGTGAGTAAAAATGCCCACTGTGCACCATTGCACTGCATTGAGCATCCGGCGGCTAGCTCGATCGCATCTTGGGGATACCGCCTTGGAGGTTAATAGCAGTAGCTTGTGACTGAGTCTGGATACCAGCAGTAGCTAGGGGGTCATATTTGGGGTTAGTAGTGAAGCTCTGGAAAACATGTAAATATTTAGTTTTACACAGAGCTTGACATCGGGGAATATTCCTCTTTGCTATCCCAGACAAGCCCTGTTAGCAAAGTACAGTTGGTCTACATGGGGACGAGCTTACTTTACAGTTTACTCACTACAGGGTAGTAAGTTGGCTATAAATTCTAGAGGCTCAGTACGCATCCTTTGGATTTGAATAATCAAACTATAATGTGAGTTATAACCGCAGTAAAGTATAGTTTAAAAACTTAACTTGGGCTTTTGTGCGTTTGGTTTTTTGTTTTGTTTTTTCTGTTTATGTGTTTTTTCTTTTTTACGCAAGTGCCTACTTAAATGCCAGTGTACTGACGTACTTGTAAATGTTCAACTCTGCATCTGTTCGACTAATTATTTGGCTTGTAGATTTATCTAACATATGCAAATTTTTGTTTGTATGAAGATTTAAATAAACTCCTGTTTTCTTGAGACTTGTCTTTCTCCGTTTTTTGTTTTGATTTATACTGAGAATTCTCATCTGCAAAATAATTTATCCATATGTAATGCTGTTTCATTATAAATGTTGACATACAGTGGCTTGCAAAAGTATTCGGCCCCCTTGAAGTTTTCCACATTTTGTCACATTACTGCCACAAACCTGCATCAATTTTATTGGAATTCCATGTAAAAGACCAATACAAAGTGGTGTACACGTGAGAAGTGGATCGAAAATCATACATCATTCCAAACATTTTTTACAAATAACTGCAAAGTGGGGTGTGCGTAATTATTCGGCCCCCTGAGTCAATACTTTGTAGAACCACCTTTTGCTGCAATTACAGCTGCCAGTCTATTAGGGTATGTCTCTACCAGCTTTGCACATCTAGAGACTGAAATCCTTGCCCATTCTTCTTTGCAAAACAGCTCCAGCTCAGTCAGATTAGATGGACAGCATTTGTGAACAGCAGTTTTCAGATCTTGCCACCAATTCTCGATTGGATTTAGATCTGGACTTTGACTGGGCCATTCTAACACATAGATATGTTTTGTTTTAAACCATTCCATTGTTGCCCTGGCTTTATGTTTAGGGTCATTGTCCTGCTGGAAGGTGAACCTCCGCCCCAGTCTCAACTCTTTTGCAGTCTCCAAGAGGTTTTCTTCCAAGTTTGCCCTGTATTTGGCTCCATCCATCTTCCCATCAACTCTGACCAGCTTCCCTGTCCCTGCTGAAGAGATGCACCCCCCGAGCATGATGCTGCCATCACCATATTTGACAGTGGGGATGGTGTGTTCAGAGTGATGTGCAGTGTTAGTTTTCCGCCACACAGAGCGTTTTGCATTTTGGCCAAAAAGTTCCATTTTGGTCTCATCTGACCAGAGCACCTTCTTCCACATGGTTGCTGTGTCCCCCACATGGCTTGTGGCAAACTGCAAACGGGACTTCTTATGCTTTCTGTTAACAATGCCTTTCTTCTTGCCACTCTTCCATAAAGGCCAACTTTGTACAGTGCACGACTAATAGTTGTCGTATGGACAGAGTCTCCCACCTGAGCTGTAGATCTCTGCAGCTCGTCCAGAGTCACCATCGGCCTCTTGACTGCATTTCTGATCAGAGCTCTCCTTGTTCGGCCTGTGAGTTTAGGTGGATGGCCTTGTCTTGGTAGGTTTACAGTTGTGCCATACTCCTTCCATTTCTGAATGATCGCTTGAACAGTGCTCCGTGGGATGTTCAAGGCTTTGGAAATCTTTTTTCAGCCTAAGCCTGCTTTAAATTTCTCAATAACTTTATCCCTGACCTGTCTTGTGTGTTCTTTGGACTTCACGGTGTTGTTGCTCCCAATATTCTCTTAAACAACCCCTGAGGCCCTCACAGAGCAGCTGTATTTGTACTGACATTAGATTACACACAGGTGCACTCTATTTAGTCATTAGCACTCATCAGGCAATTTCTATAGGCAACTGACTGCACTCAGATCAAAGGGGGCTGAATAATTATGCACACACCACTTTGCAGTTATTTATCTGTAAAAAATGTTTGGAATCATGTATGATTTTCAATCCACTTCTCGTGTGTACACCACTTTGTGTTGGTCTTTCATGTGGAATTCCAATAAAAATTGATTCATGTTTGTGACAGTAATATGACAAAATGTGGAAAACTTCAAGGGGGCAGAATACTTTTGCAACCCACTGTAAGTGACATCCAAAAGCACATGCACTCATACAATTTATGCCCTGCAACTATGGAAAGATGGCGGTGATGCAAACACTTCTCCCTGTGCATACAGTAAAAGATGTGCCCACTGTTATATACTTAATTTCTATTGGTACCGTCAAACTATCTGCGGCTGGCTTGCCACTGGCACCCAAATGTAAGCTTTTACTTCTGAAGCTTGCTTCGATTTTATTCTCCTCCACACATGTAGCAATGGGACCATAGACTATAGAGTCTTGGTGATAAAACATTTCAAGATTTGTACTTCATGTCTGCTTCAAGAACAAGACATAGACTGGGAAAACCAGCAGTGAGGGAGTGGGGATGGTCAATGAGCTAAATGCAAATAATTCTGAGATGATACAGAATTATGTAGCTTGGAAATTGACCAATTGAATCCTAATAGAGTGGAATTAGATTCATCCAGCTGTATAAGCCCTGGAACCAACTAGAGCATTTTTGGCAGAGTTTTGGGATGGACGGCGATTCCCAAAAAAGCTTTGCCAATGTGAGTGAGGGGGGGACACATTAGTGCGATTGCAATTGGAGGTAATCACAGTTGCAGGACATGCAGCTTTTTGAGTGCAAAAGTATATAAACGCTGCATAAATCACTTATCAAAATGATTATGGAGCGCTTTGGGGGCTGAGCGCTCACGCTTTAAATGCTAGCCCAGTGTCTTTCCTTCTTCCGTCCAGAGCTCCCCCCTTTAAAAGAAGAGGTCACAGGCGCTTCTCTGATTGGTCTTAGAGTAGCGCTTACAACCTTTTCCTCTAGGGGGCGGGGCTATGGATGGAAGAAGGACGCCGGGTAAGTACGATAAAGTTTTATTAAAAAAAAAAATAATAATCAGAAGCGCTGTACAGTGCAAAATAACCTGTGAAATCCTAAAGGTGCTCATTGGACTTTGGACCCCTTAGCGCAGTTAGGCTGCAAAAAAGTGCCACACATGTGGTATTGCCGTACTCAGGAGAAGTAGTATAATGTGTTTTGGGTTGTATATTTACACATACCCATGCTGAGTGGGAGAAATATCTCTGTAAATGACATTTTTATTTTTTTTACACACAATTGTCCATTTACAGAAATATTTCTCCCACTCAGCATGGGTATGTGTAAAAATATACCCCAAAACACATTATACTACTTCTCCTGAGTACAGCGGTACCACATGTGTGGCACTTTTTTGCACCCTAAGTGCGCTAAGGGGCCCAAAGTCCAATGAGTACCTTAGGATTTCACAGGTCATTTTGCGACATTTGGTTTCAAGACTACTCCTCACGGTTTAGGGCCCCTAAAATGCCAGGGTAGTATAGGAACCCCACAAATGACCCCATTTTAGAAAGAAGACACCCCAAGGTATTCCGTTAGGAGTATGGTGAGTTCATAGAAGATTTTATTTTTTGTCACAAGTAAGCGGAAATTGATTTTAATTGTTTTTTTTCACAAAGTGTCATTTTCCGCTAACTTGTGACAAAAACTAAAATCTTCTATGAACTCGTCATACACCTAACAGAATACCTTGGGGTGTCTTCTTTCTAAAATGGGGTCACTTGTGGGGTTCCTATACTGGAAGCGGGGAAAAAAGGGCGCAGGCAGCTAGTGGACAAAAAGGGCGCCGCCATTCACTCTCATAATAAATAACGTTTAATGGGCGCCAAGCAGGAAAAAAGGGCACCGGAGATAAATAACATTTACAAACGGCGCCCGGAGATCTTTAATGATTTATAACTGTGTTTGTGGTGATTTACGTTTATAAAATGCACCCGTGCCAAATAACGTTTATAAAAATACTAAACATATTTATCTTATTTAACTAATTAAAACATTATTTAAAGTTTTATCCCTTACTGTTTGTAAAACATTATTATTCACAAAATAAAGCAATCAGTACGTAACGTAAATTGCAATATATTTTTTGCAGCCACAATTATTAAAACATTATTATCCACATAATTAAGCAATCAGTAAGGGGGGTCTTAGGTTTAGGCACAACCAGGGGGGTCTTAGGTTTAGGCACCACCAGGGGGGTCTTAGGTTTAGGCACCACCAGGGGAGTCTTAGGTTTAGGCACCACCAGGGGGTCTAGGGGTTAGGGATAGGTACAGGGAGGGTTCTGTGTGAGAGTAGGGTTAAATATAGTTACAGTACAATATAAACCACCAGGGGGGTGGTTAGGGTTAGGCACCACCAGGGGGGTCTTAGGGTTAGGCACCACCAGTGGGGTCTTAGGTTTAGGCACCACCAGGGGGGTCTAGGGGTTAGGGATAGGTACAGGGAGGGTTCTGTGTGAGAGTAGGCTTAGGTATAGTTTTAGTAAAATTTTAGTAATACTTACTAATATTTTACAACACTTATTACGAACGTAGTTATATTTATATCATCGTTATAAAGAATATTTTCAGATTTTATTATAAGAACAAACCATAAATGAAGGTTATTCACAATAATATACAATTATAACAATTAAACATATATTATCGTTTTTTTAATAAAAGTAATTATAAGTTTCACTTTTGAAACAGGGAAGATTAACGTTTTTACAATTGCCGATTTCATAAACATTATTTAATGATTTATAATTTTGTAAAACATTATTTGTAAACGAAATATAGCACACTATTTTTATAAACGCTATTAATGATTAATTATTAATTAGCGTTTACACCCCGTGCCCTTTTTCTCCGGGCGCCCTTTTTGTACATACGCTCCTATACTGCCCTGGCATTTTACGGGCCCAAAGCCGTGAGTAGTCTGGAAACCAAATGTCTCAAAATGACTGTTCAGGGGTATAAGCATCTGCAAATTTTGATGACAGGTGGTCTATGAGGGGGCGAATTTTGTGGAACCGGTCATAAGCAGGGTGGCCTTTTAGATGACATGTTGTATTGGGCCTGATCTGATGGATAGGAGTGCTGGGGGGTTACAGGAGGTGATTGATGGGTGTCTCAGGGGGTGGTTAGAGGGGAAAATAGATGCAATCAATGCACTGGGGAGGTGATCGGAAGGGGGACTGAGGGGGATCTGAGGGTTTGGCCAAGTGATCAGGAGCCCACACGGGGCAAATTAGGGCCTGATCTGATGGGTAGGTGTGCTAGGGGGTGACAGGTGGTGACAGGAGGTGATTGATGGGTGTCTCAAGGTGTGATTAGTGGGGGGAATAGATGCAAGCAATGCACTGGCGAGGTGATCAGGGCTGGGGTCTGAGGGCGTTCTGAGGGTGTGGGTGGGTGATTGGTTGCCCTAGGGGCAGATAGGGGTCTACTCTGATGGGTAGCAGTGACAGGGGGTGATTCATGGGTAATTAGTGGGTGTTTAGAGGAGAGAACAGATGTAAACAATGCACTTGGGAGGTTATCTGACGGAGGGTCTGCAGGCGATCTGATGGTGTGGGTGGGTGATCAGATTGCCCGCAAGGGGCAGGTTAGGGGCTGATTGATGGGTGGCAGTGACAGGGGGTGATTAATGGGTGGCAGTGACAGGGGGTGATTGATGGGTGATTGATAGGTGATTGACAGGTGATCGGTGGGTTATTAAAGGGAAGAACAGATGTAAATAATGCACTGGCGAATTGATAAGGGGGGTCTGAGGGCAATCTGAGTGTGTGGGCGGATGATTGGGTGCTCGCAAGGGGCAGATTAGGGTCTAATCTGATGGGTAACAGTGACAGGTGGGGGGTGATTGATGGGTAATTAGTGGGTGTTTAGAGGAGAGAACAGATGTAAACAATGTACTTGGGAGGTGATCTGACATCGGGTCTGCAGGTGATCTGATGGTGTGGGTGGGTGGTCAGATTGCCCGCAAGGGGCAGGTTAGGGGCTGATTGATGGGTGGCAGTGACGGGGTGATTGATGGGTGATTGACAGGTGATCAGGGGGGATAGATGCATACAGTACATGGGGGGTCAGGGGGGGGGGATCTGGGGAGAATCTGAGGGGTGGGGGGGGGTGATCAGGAGTCCCCAGGGGGCAGTTTAGGGAATAAAAAAAATAGCGTTGACAGATAGTGACAGGGAGTGATTAATGGGTGATTAAGGGGGTGATTGGGTGCAAACAGTGGTCTGGGGGGTGGGCAGGGGGGGGTCTGAGGGGTGCTGTGGGCGATCAGGGGGCAGGGGGGGGAGATCAGTGTGCTTGGGTGCAGACTAGGGTGGCTGCAGCCTGCCCTGGTGGTCCCTCGGACACTGGGACCACCAGGGCAGGAGGCAGCCTGTATAATACACATTGTATACATTACAAAGTGTATTATACACTTTGTAGCGGCGATCGTGGGGTTAACAACCCGCCAGCGCTTCCGAACGGCCAGCGGGTTGTCGTCGCGGGTGGGGGGAGCCAGTTGCCGGGGGAAGGGCGCGTCATCAGTGACGCGATCGCTCCCCCGGCATACCGTAAGGACGCAACACCCATGGGCGTATTGCTGTCCTTTCGGCGTCCACTTTGCCGCCGCCCATCGGCTGTGGGCAGTCGGCAAGTGGTTAAAGACAGCTGTTGAGTGTGTGTATGGGGCTTAAAGGACTTACGAGGCCAGACAGCCAAAATTAGATTAGTACCTGTCAGCTTTTTTATTCCATAGAGGACGCCATCCTCGCCCTCCGTTTCGTTCCGCCGCCATTATACTCCTTGTACTGGCCCCAGTCAGGTCCTGACCCGACCGTACGGGTCGTCTTATGACTCCCCTCCTAAGATTGCCGTCGAGCTGAGCCACGGCTGTGCAGTACGCATGGTCGTGAGTGCGGCTGCGCAGCTCTCAGCCCTCCTCCAGCCACGTACTCCGCCGCACTCGTATCCACGCGTACTGCGCAGCCATGGCTCAGCTCGGTGGCCATCTTAGGAGGGGAGTGATAAGACGACCCGTACGGTGGGGTCGTGACCCGACCGGGGACCAGTACAAGGAGTATAATGGCGGCGGAACAAAACGGAGGGTGGCGTCCTCTAGGGAATAAAAAAGCTGACAGGTACTGATCTATTTTTGGCTGTCTGGCCTCGTAAGTCTTTTTTTTTTCTTCAATCATTTTTTATTGATATTAATAACAGAGTTGATAACAGAATGTTGATCAGCTTTGTGCAGGCAACATAAGTAAGAGGAAAAGAAAAACAATAGTACAAACATCATGTTGTACGAACAACAGGTTGTAAAATGCTGTCAAAAAGAAAAACAAACAAAATTTTGCTGAGGGTGTAACAGAAATAATGTACCCTGTGCTCTCATTAAGCTCCCGCTAATTACAGTAGGTCATTACTGTTTATGGAGCTGATGGTGAGAGCATGAGATGTTAGATTTGGTAGTATGGGGAGGAGGTTATGTGCGTTGCAGGGTTGCCCATATTTCTCTCATAGTACTATATTATTCTCTGTTCACTTTTCTTGACCACTCTGGCTGGAACAGTGGATAATTTGTTTGAGAATCCAGGTTCCAGGCTGGGCAGACCCGTACTAAAATCTGTGGAACAAATGGGGAAGAAGTTATTGGGTGGCTATTAATGCGATTAGTGGTGGAGCTTTAGAGAGCACTGGGGTCAGTACTTTTATTTGAGCGTCTACTGCTGGAATAGTTTGAGTCTGTTTATAGGAGTATTGATAGATGGTTTAGAGCTCTGCTAACTCTTGTTACATGGGTTAGTGCATTCATATATTTAACATCAGTATACTACAACCATCAGTTAGTAGGATATAACATAGTTTAACCTTGAACACTGAACAGCAAGTACCAAGTACAACAAAGGGACTCAAAAGGGTGGTAGGAACAAAATAAAACAAACATGGTGTCACCATTTCGCTCCTATGGGTAGTTTTATAGCAGGAAGTATGTGTATGGGTAAGTGGGTGATTGATTGAGATTGATTGAGATTGATTGAGATCCTCTCCTAGTTGGCCTCGTAAGTCTTTTAACGCTATGCATTAGGGATGTGGGGAAACATACAAATTCTGTGCAAATTGTCTCTTGGAGGATCAGACCTGGGACTCTAGTACTGGGTCTCCCCGTGTCTCGATGGGTTTTCTCTGGGCACTCTAGAGACCTCCCACATTCCAAAATATAGACTATAGTGCACATATAAATATGATGGGGGTTTGAGATTGTGAGCTCCCCTGAGGGACAGTTAGTGACTCTATACTCTACAGTGCTGCGGAAGATGTTGGTGCAATATAAATACTATTCTGCTGCATTTCACTCCCTAATCTACACATTTTGGTGCCAAAAGGCTGATTTATGCAATTGCTCCATCTCTGCATATCTGCTTTAAGAATGCCCATTGTTTTCTTACTCCTCTTGCTAGTGATCCTCATCACTGCATTGCTCTGCAATGCCCGTTCTATAAACAATAAGACAGCCATTATTGCGGACCTTATTCAGACATGCGATTTTTCATGCATCACTGAAACCTGGATTGATGCCAATGCCGGCCCCACATTGGAAGCAACCATCCCATACAATTACTCAGTCCTAAGTGAGGGAAGACGAGACCGCAGAGGAGGGGGTGTAGCAATTTGTGGCAAAACAATTCTGCAGCTCAGGGCCCTGAATGTTGGCTCAACAAAGTCCTTTGAATGTATAGGTGCCCAGATCTCAGCTGGTAAAGGCTTCAAAATTTTAGTGGTTTATCGTCCCCCCGGAGATGCTGACCCTTTCCTACAGGAATTCCCAGAACTTCTGGCCATGCTGGCTCTGTCTTATCCGAGATGGATCATCCTTGGTGACTTCAACATCCGGGCTGATAACACTCAATCACAAGATGCAAATGAACTAATAAATCTCATGGGTGGACTAGGCTTCACACAAGTTGTAAAATCAGCTACCCACAGAGGAGGGCATACGCTAGACTTACTGTTCCACCTCGGAATGGACATTAGTAACATAACAGTAACCCCAGTGGTGTGGTCAGACCATCACATAATACAGTTTACTATTGAACATCACCCTATCAAGCAGCTCCCTAAAGAAACAATCAAAAATCAAAACCCGTCCCCTGAGTAAATTAACACCGGAGAGGATAACTGCCAACCTGGATTTTACAAATCTGCTCCACAGTCAAATGGACCCAAACTCTCTAGTAACCCAGTACAACAACACGATATATGAAACACTTGACAGTATTGCCCCATGGCGCACCAAATCAGCAACCAAAAATCAGAAAGCTAATTGGTTTGACAAAACCATCATGGATCTAAAAAAGAAAGGGCGCAGACTAGAAAGACAGTGGCGTAAATGGGGAGCACAAATCTAGCCTAGTTCAACACCTCAGACAATACCAACAAGCAATAACCAAGAAAAAATCAGACTTTATCTCACACAAAATATCTACAGCCAACAACAGAGCTGCTCAACTCTTCCACACAGTGGAATCACTCTGCAATCCTTCCTGCCTAAAAGCCCCAACCACATACTCCAGGGAAAGGTGTGAAGAATTCTCTGCCTTCTTCTCAAACAAGGTGTCTACCATCCGTGCCAGCATTACACCAACAACATCAATTGACCACTGGACGTTGCATATGCCTACTACCGTACCACCATGGCAAGTCTTTGACACTCTGAGTGTAGAAGATTTTGGAATTCTCATTCAAAGTCTCCGCCCCACTACCTGCGAGTGCGACCTGGATCCTGGCCCAACTGGATCCTTAATGCAGTGCCCAGCGCTGTTCAGGCCAGCACTTCACAAAATCACTCAGTGCTCCTTGCAAAGTGGACTTTTCCCAGAAGAACTAAAGAAAGCAATCATAAAACCCCTCCTGAAGAAACCATCACTAGATCCTGATTCTGTAACCAACTACAGACCTGTGGCGAACTTACCATTCCTATCAAAAGTTATCGAGAAAGCAGTCGCCAACCAGCTAGAAGCCAGGCTTACAGATAACAACATCTTTGATACTTTTCAGTCAGGATTCAGGAAAAGGCACAGCACTGAAACAGCATTAGTCCGAGTAATGAATGATCTACTTACTGCAAGGGACAAGGGTGATTGCTCAATTCTGATTCTTCTTGACTTGTCAGCAGCATTTGATACTGTGGACCATGAAATACTAATCCAGCGACTGAAGAATTACTGTGGCCTAAGGGGTACTGTTCTTAGCTGGTTTCAGACCTTCCTATCTGGCAGGACACAGCAAGTATGTCTGGGCACACACTACTCTAATCCAGTGCCACTTGCCTATGGAGTTCCACAGGGTTCTGTACTATCACCATTACTCTTTGCAGTCTACATGCTCCCACTGGGCAAAATAATCCAGAACTATGGTTTAGGATACCATTGTTATGCAGATGACACACAACTGTATCTGTCCTTCAAGCCTGGCACCCAAGACCCATCAGCATCCATAAATGCGTGTCTAGTGGATTTACAAAATTGGATGAACACCAGCTGGCTGAGGCTGAACTCTGACAAAACAGAGGTGTTGGTGGTAGGTGGTCCACACATGATGGATAAAGTTCAAAACGCTCACCACCTCAAACTAGCAATTGGGGGAGATACTGTACAGTATAAAGACTCTGTGCGAAACCTTGGGGTGATCCTGGATGGAAATCTAAAACTCAGACAGCAGGTATCAGCTGTCGTCAAGTCTTCCTTCTTCCATCTAAGAAATATAGCGAAAATAAAACACCTTATTTCAGCTGAAGACCTACCTGCCCTGGTTCACGCATTTGTATCCTCCCGCCTAGACTACTGCAACGCCCTGTTAATCGGATCTACAGATAAGGTTCTGCGCCCCTTACAGCTAGTACAGAATGCTGCAGCCAGACTCCTAGCCAATGCCCCCCGCAGCTCACACATCACCCCAGTACTGCAAACTCTTCACTGGTTGCCAGTAAAATGGAGAATCAATTTTAAGATCTGCCTGCTGACATTCAAGGCTCTACACCACATGGGACCCAAATACATAGCGGATCTATTGGAACTTTATGCCCCTCCACGCACCCTCCACTCTGCCAACAAGATGAAGCTGGTTATTCCCAGGATACACTTAACATTTGGTGCTCGGGCCTTTTCCTATGCAGCCCCTACGCTATGGAACTCACTTCCACAATCAGTACGAGAGGCTCCTTCTCTGGACAGCTTTAAAAAAAGGCTAAAAACTCACCTCTTTTCCCTAGCCTTTGAGACTGCATAATGCAGGGTCACAGCGCTTTGAGTCCCCAGGGAGAAAAGCGCTATATAAATATTATTGTTATTGTTATAACTAGTAAAATCCTTACAAAATAGTGTTTACATACTGTATGTTGGACTGTTTTGCATCAATGTTGATCTAAACAGGGAAAACGATACAGTACAGGTATATAAATCTTTACAGCCACACCTCCCAACTATTTATCATGAGAAAGGAGGGACTCCTTTTTAGAAATCAAATATTTGGGTAAAGCATCTCCATCTATCCCTGTCATATGTTCATGGATACCATATAAAATGCTTATTTTCATGTTTTTGAAATTGCTAGATACTGGATTTAAAGTATTTATAAATGTAGAATAGTTTACTAGATGTATATACTGTATTGTAAATCTGTACATTTGATGTATATAAATCTGTACATCAGACTAGAAAGTGAAACAATAAAGGAATAAGCAGTCTTCTGTTCCAAAACGGGAATAGTCCTTCCAAAAGAGGCACAGTTGAGAGTTCTGTACAAATAAACTATACACCTATACTGAAGAGTAAATATTATAACTAAGAAAGTTATGCTGATTTGTTCCACATGGTGGCAATGTGTTCAGCTGCTGTGTAAGTGATCAGTCTTTTGAAAGAACAGGACATTTGCTGTAGTCTCAACCTATGCTCCTTTTGTTGTTTGTTGCTGTTACCAGGATCACTTGCAGTTGTGACTCGCATTTGAGTTTCAGATATTTTATCTATTAACGAAAGTCTTCAAGAACAAGTCTGTGCCTGCCAACATTGTAACTACTGATTAATCAACATGAGGTAAACCTCTCAGTAGCCAGTCATCATTGAAGCATTACATTACATCAAGGATGGTAGTTTGAAAAAAAAAATACACCTTTCATAAAATATTGAGTCTTACCTTGAAGACTGGAATTTTAAGAGGAAGATTGCTCTATATAATATCTATATAATATTTTTTACATGTTCATTTATAAATGTAGACAGGGTTTGCCCATTGTACAGCTGGCATGGTGAATCACTGGGTTTTTCACCCTCTTAAATGGGCAGGAACATCACATGATCCCCCAGAGTGCTCTGGGGAAGAAGGTTGCATATCGCACACTGGAAAGGTGTGGTTGCATGCCAATATACAGATATAATGGTTTCTGATGCTGAAATCAGGATACTTCAGGTAAAAATGGGTATTCTGAATAATTTGTAATGCTCTACCATATGTCATTATGGTTTCTTATAAAAAGTGCCTTGCTTCTTTACTGCAGAGTTTTCTCATTGGTCATGTCAATTAACTAATAGAAAACTGCAGCAAAAGATTTGGAAATTTTGTCATGGTTTCCTAGATGTTCAGTATAGATGTTCATGGAGAAGGGAGCAGGAGCAAAAAAACATTTTAACATTTGTCGCTTGGGCTACTTATGGGCACAATGATCTGACCAGTAAATTGTCCTCCTTGGGAAGAAATTTAATTTGTTCAGATCTATAGGTCTGAGCCTTGGTGGGAACAAGCATCACTATAGCATCCTTCCTAAAACCAGCATGGTCATAACACCTTTTCTATAACAAGTGCCACCATAACATGACCTAGAACAGTGATGGCTAACCTTGTCACTCCAGCTGTGACAAAACTACAAATCCCATCATGCCTTTGCCTCCCCAAGTTATGTTTAGAGCTGTCGAAGTATTGCAATGCCTCATGGGAGTTGTAGTTCCACCACAGCTGGAGTGCCAAGGTTAGCCATCACTGACCTAGAACAAGCACAGCCAGAATGTCTTTCCTCAACAGCCGTGATTTACCTCAATAACAAGCATCAACCTAACATGCTGCCATAATGTACTCTATGACATCTGTGGATGGTCAATAAGATACAAATAACTGGGATTATGCTAATTGCATATACATTTGTGCAGCATAAGCTTTAAAACCAATCATAAGACACAAGATGTGATTGGCGATTGGTCCAATATCAAGTTGCATACATTTGCTTAAGATTAGTGTGGAAATTTTACATCAACCCAGAATTATTTGCATTTCATTGATCCCTAATGCTAGGTACACACCATACAATTTTGTGTTAGATGGTTCGATAGATCATTTCTGACATATTTTCGATCGATTTCTCATAGATGTGAATTAAAATAGATAAGAAAAGATAACAGAATCAAATCGGGAATCGATCGGACGGAAAATCGATTAAAAAAATGCATCGTGTGTACCCAGCATCAGGGCTCTTTCCACGAGTGGTGTTTTGTCATGTGATTACGATATCTATTGGATCGCAAAACACTAGCTACTCAAAGTGTATCTATAGGGAAAAAGTGCCCAATTTAGATAACTCAGTAGATGGAAACCTCTGGATAAACCAAAGACTTTGCCCCTTTACTTCACCATTCCAGTGCTGGGATCACCCAAAGCTCATCGACAAGAGTCAACGGATCATGGCCGCGCTGCACAGGTGTGATCAGGCTCGGCTTTATTCTACTGTGCAGTAATAAGCTGCCCGGTACCTGCACAGTTCAGTCACACTTATTCACGCACAAAACTGCAGCCACAAGCTTTCAAAGGGTCCTGGTGTGAAGCAGTGGTCTGGAGGAGGACGTGGGAAGCCTCTGGATCATCCAAAGACTTCCCTCTACCGAAATAAGTTTCTAATGTTTAGCTCAATTAGTTGTGCATCGTATAACACACAATAACGCGTTATAATGAATGTGAACTGCAATGGAGACTGGACGTAGACTTAAAGCATTACTGAAGTGGAGAGAGAAGGCTCTGGGTCCTATAGAGCTTTTCTGTTCCTCTCATGGTCCCCTCATTCCAGCGCTGTGACCCCCTCGTTAGCAGTATTGAACTGATGGGTCGAATACTTAGCAGGCTTCAGGAGCCCGAGTGGCTCCTGAAGACGGGTGGCTCTGTACTGTGCATTTGAGTCTACGGACAGGAAGTACGTCACTGAGATTCCTACCAGTCCGCACATGCCTGCCTCTCTGTGCTCTGCTGATTATACTTACTGCGTCCTTACTTGCATTACTGCATAATGTGTGCGGTATGCAAGGATCATGCGGTAACACACTGTTGACTTTGCAACAGCATTGCAGCAATGTGAACACTTCCAGTCCACAAAGAATGTGATGTCTTCAACACACCATAATATCTTCTTGTACAAAAGATCAAGGTCCATATTCAATTCACTTTTTCTCCTAGGAAATACTTTTTCATTTTCCCTTTACAATAACTTTTCAGCACTCTACAACTAAAAGTACAAAACTAAGTGAAAAAGTACTACCAGAATTATTTCAAGTATTTTATTGCTTGCTGGTGGTTTAAAAGGTACGTTAAGCGGAGTACACACTTGAAAGATTAATGAAAGATCACAGACCAATTTTACCACCTTCCATGTAGTATGAGAGCATTCCTACACAGTCTATTCTATTGAGCTGAACTCCCCATCAGATAAAATTAATTGTAAGATGCTGCACACAAAGACGCTGTACACATGCAAAAGATCAGTATCTGCAAAAGATAATTTCCTGCTAAATGCATTCATAGTCTATGATATCGGCAGATCTCATACACACCTTGTTTAACAGACATTCATCTGCAGGTCAGATCCACCAGGATGGATCTTCAGACCTGCAGATGATTGTCAGGTGTGTATGAGATCTGCAGATATCATAGACTATGAATGCATTTTCCAGGAACAAATATTTTGCAGATAGTGATCTGTTGCATGTATACAGCATCTTTGTGTGCAGTATCTTACAATGAATTTTATCTGATGGGGAGTTCAGCTCAATAGAATAGACTGTGTAGGAATGCTCTCATACTACATGGAAGGGGTAAAATTGGTCTGTGATCTTTCATTAATCTTTCAAGTGTGTACACCGCTTCATTGACAAGGTGTGAAAATATTACCTAGGAGAAGAGAAAAAGTTAATTGCATATGGGCCCATGTGTTTCGGTTCACTTCACAAAGAAAAAAAAAAAGCTTCCCAGTGATTCTCCTTGCCATCAGTAAAGATGCTGGCATCTCTGATTATCATAATTATTGATTTACTGTATATAGTCCCAGCATCTTCTGTGGTGCTGTACCACAGAATACAAATTAAACAATACAGCAGTTAACAATACAAGACAATGGTGGATTACAGCTGATGCAATGTATTTCTTGATAAATTTAAAGAAAACCTTCAGTGAGAGGAATAAAGAGGCTGTCATTGCCTTGATGTCATACTGAGCTATAAGGGCCCTTTTACACTACGGCGTTGCGGTAAGCAATTTTACTGAAAGAGGCTGCTAAATCAATGTAAGTTTATTGAGGCTTTCATACTTACGCATTGCGAGGTTCTGCGACGGAAGTAGTTAACGTGCTGCAATCCCGTCACACAGTCGACCATGCGTTACCACATCATTATGCACTAATGCAAGTTTATGGCGACACAGTGAGTGTGGACAACAGAGCAGGGGGATCCTAGTGTCCCACTTCCTGTCCAGCAGGGAGAACATCACTGAATGGGGCGGGGCTATGTACTTTACCCTGTTGGCGCTGTCTGTCACAGGGTAATGTGAAAAGAGCTTTGGTGCAATGTGAGTCTCCTCCGGCAGGCTCTCCCCCTGCTTCTATGAGAAAATCGCGCCGCACAAGTGTAGAAGGGACCTCAAGAAAAAAAAACACCACCGTAGGCATTTCAACAATGAGTTAGTAGGTAATGCAATTCCTTTTTTTTTCCTTGTGTTTTCTCCAAGGAGATCATTTTTCATCTGCTCTTTAAAATAAGTTTTCAACATTTTCCGATTGAAAAAGCACCAAAAGGTAGGTGAAAAGGTACTTTCAAAATTATATTGAGTATGTTCTGGCCTGCTGGTGGCTTTATTGATAAGGTGGGAAAACATCACCTTGGAGAAAACTTGTAGAAAAAGTTAATTGCAAACGGGCCCAGATGTCACTGTCTGTATGAAAGAGGCCTTAACCACTTTACCCCCGCGCGTACGTATTTCTCCGCCCCTTTTTCCATCCTTTAACAACCAGGGACGGAGAAATACGTACTTTCCGCGTTCCCGACGCTGTCCGCCCTCCCGCTCGTAAACACGCCGCCTGCCGCTAGTAAACACGCCGCCGCCCGCTCGCCCAGAGATCAATGAACGGGAAAATCCATTCCCGTTCGTTGATCTAAGCCCCGCAATGATCCGCTGCTCTCCTATGGGCAGCGCGATCATTGTGAGAAAAAACTCACGTGTCCAGCCTCCTTATACTTCCTCCAAGCAAAGCTTGGAGGTCGCATTAAAACAAAAAGTTACTGTGGCCATCTTGTGGCCAAATAGTAAACTACACCCTACACATTTTTCACATACAAATAAATGACTTTTACA
This sequence comes from Hyperolius riggenbachi, assembly GCF_040937935.1. Lineage (NCBI taxonomy): Eukaryota > Metazoa > Chordata > Amphibia > Anura > Hyperoliidae > Hyperolius > Hyperolius riggenbachi. Next base: position 146,522,897 of record NC_090649.1, read on the forward strand.
CATAAAATTAACTCATTACCTCCCACACTCCCCATTTTTTTTTTTTTTGTAATTAAATTTTTTTTAAAAAATTTACAATTAAAAAAAATACATAAATAGTTACCTTAGGGACTGAACTTTTTAAATATTTATGTCAAGAGGGTATAACACTGTTACTTTTTAAACTATGGGCTTGTAATTAGGGATGGACGCAAAAATAAAAAAAATGCACCTTTATTTCCAAATAAAATATTGGCGCCAAACATTGTGATAGGGACATAATTTAAATGGTTTTATAACCGGGACAAAAGGGCAAATACATTTCATGGGTTTTAATTACAGTAGCATGCATTATTTAAAAACTATAATGGCCGAAAACTGAAAAATAATTATTTTTTTCCCCACATTTTTTTTTCCTATTTTCCCATTAAAACACATTTAGAAAAAAATAATTCTTGGCATAATGTCCCACCTAAAGAAAGCCTAATTGGTGGCGGAAAAAACAAGATATAGTTCATTTCATTGCGATAAGTAATGATAAAGTTATAGACGAATGAATGGAAGGAGCGCTGAAAGGTGAAAATTGCTCTGGTGCTCAGGGGGTAAAACCCCTCAGTGGTGAAGTGGTTAAGACTCATGCTTAACATACTGAAATATCATAGACTCCTGACTGACCTGTGCTTTGTAAACAAGCTCTCCCATTGATGCTACCGAAATGCCCCAAGATACATTTTTTTTCTCTCAATAAGTAAACATTAGAGAGTGTGTTTAGACTGCCAAACAACGACTGAAACTCTTGTATAAATACGGTTTTATTTCCTCCTTTGCAGTAAGATAAATCATTTTTAACTGAAGGGGAATGTAAACTTATATATTGACTTAAGGCAAATTGATCATAAATATTAGGTAGTAAACAAAATTCATGTTGCCATGTCTTTTGTTATTTTTGTGCTCTATATATAAAGGCTCAAGTTCCATTTATGCATAAACTTGCTGCTGCTTCTTGGTGAGGTAACATTACTTCCTGAAATACGCTCGCATCCTGTAAAAAGGTAAGTAATGCTACCACTGAATCCAGGGGCATAGCAATAGGGGCTGCAGAGATTGCGACCGCATCGGCGCCCTTGGGCCAGGGGGGCCCCGATGGGCCCTCCCTCAACTGCAGTATTAGCTCTCTATTGATCCTGTGCTCATAATAGTCACTTCTATAGATACTTTGAATAGTGGTAATCATAACAAACTGTTCCCCATCCCCTTCTTGCACCTCTGACACTGTAGTTGCCATTTGAAGGTTTTATGTGCATCATATTTGTTATGTATAGAGTGTTTGGAGGGCCCGACTGTAAAACTTGCACTGGGGCCCACAGCTCCTTAGCTATGCCACTGACTGAATCACAGCAAGTAAAAAGTCTTCTCTGTATAACTTAAAGCACAGATGAAGTGAAAGAAAAATATTCATATTTATGCCATATGTATTTCCTACCAATGCAAATTCCCTGTTAGTCCTACTGATCCCCTGCCTCTAATACTTTTAGCCATAGACCCAGAACAAGCATGCAGATCAGGTGCTTGACTGCCATCTAACTGAATTAGTCATGCTTTTTTCACTTCTTATGTCAGAGTGGTCAGCAGAACTGCCAGGCAAATTGTATTGTGTCAAAGAAATTATCCATCCAAATCCCTCTTACCTCAGGTATCCTTTAAACGCGTTAGGAAAAGTCCTCATTACTAACCTTGCTTTGTCATTCCTTTGCCATAGTCAGTGGCGTAGCTAAGGAACTGTGGGCCCCGATGCAAGTTATATATTGGGCCCCCCCCCCCCCCAATTGCACTCTATACATAACAATTGATATGACGCACAAAAATCTTCCAATGGCAACTACAGTGTTAGAGGTGCAAGAAGGGGATGGGGGACAGTTTGTTAATGATTACCACTATTCTAGGGTGACCATATTTTGATTTCCAAAAAAGAGGACGATCACAACAGCATGTGGGCGTGGTCATGGGTGGGGCCAAATATACAAGACCTTAGCAGTGTGCTGTCCAACTTCGCAGGCATGGAGGGTCGGTTTTTTTTTCCAGACCACATGGCGGAGGCCGGCCGACCACAAAATGCAATCAGATTCGCAGAATATTTCCCCACAAAATGCAATAAGATTGGCAGCAGATTTCCCCACTAATGCAATCTTATTGGCAGCAGATTTCCCCACAAATGCAATCTTATTGGCAGCACATTTCCCCACAAATGCAATGAGATTGGCAGCACATTTCCCCACAAATGCTGTGAGATTGGCAGCACATTTCCCCACAAATGCAATGAGATTGGCAGCACATTTCCCCACAAATGCAATGAGATTGGCAGCACATTTCCCCACAAATGCCATGAGATTGGCAGCACATTTCCCCACAAATGCAATGAGATTGGCAGCACATTTCCCCACAAATGCAATGAGATTGGCAGCACATTTCCTCACAAATGCAATGAGATTGGCAGCACATTTCCCCACAAATGCAATGAGATTGGCAGCACATTTCCCCACAAATGCAATGAGATTGGCAGCACATTTCCCCACAAATGCAATGAGATTGGCAGCACATTTCCCCACAAAATGCTCTTTCCCCCATGCTGCGTGCGGCTGCCTAAATATACCTCCCTTGTTCTCCTCTGACCAAGTCACCAACGCAAAGAGTGCGACTGGACAGATTATTGGAGGGGATAATAAGATAACAGAGTGGCTGGAGAGGAAGGCAAGGGAGTCCACGCACCTCATGGAGCTGGTGGAAGCCCCAGGTAAGTATGAAAACAAAACTATTAAACATCTCAGAATTCCTTTAAAGGAAACCTGTAATGTCTTTAAAAAAGTTTCACTTACCTGGAGCTTCTGCCGGCCCCCTGCAGCCTCCGTGGGCACACGCCGTCTCTGAACGATCCACCATTCCCCCGCCGCAGCTAAGTTTTGTTCTTGCGGACTTGCAAGTCATTGTCCACTGCCCCTGGCCACACAAACGTCCTCATTCGCACTCCCATCACCAAGAGCATCCTGCACAGTATGAGAAAACCTTGCACTGCACCCGCGCAGGACACTCATGGCGAAGGGAACACGAACGTAGATGCGCATGGCCAGGGACATCGACTTGCGAGAATAAAACTTGGCTGCAACAGGAGACAAGAGGACTTTTTTTTTTTAAGACATTACAGGTTTAATAGCATATAACAAGCATGTATACAGGGTGTCTAACAAGTGTCCAGCTTGTGTTGAAGTACTGTGGCTGGCAAGGGCTTGGAGGTTTCTACACAGTGCACAGCATGCAGAACACCAGTAGTGGCTGAGGCTGCACTCTGCTTCTCCCTCTATTGTCAGCTCACCTCTCCCCCCTCCAATCTCAGCCTCCTCTCTCTGTCCTGTGTCAGGCTGTCCACATTTCTTCTCCCCCTCCCATCTGAGGCTTCCTTATCTTATCCCAGGCATTCCGATGACTTGCTTTCACACACAGCCTGTGTGTTATTGCCAATTTGCCACTGGCTTGTTTCCCCCTCCTCCCCCTAGCTGTCGGCACTTCCTAGCTCACTTCTCCTGCAGCCCAAACTGCAGAAGAACAGCTTGCAGAGATCCACTGAGGCTGAGATGAGCCGAATACTGCGAGCCCAAGGCAGAAGAACCGTTTGCAGAGATTCTCTGCAAGCGGTTCTTCTGCTGCTTGGGCTTGCAGTATTCGGCTCATCTCAGCCTCAGTGGATCTCTGCAAGCGGTTCTTCTGTCGCTGGCTCGCAGTGTTCGGCTCATCTCAGCCCAATGGATCTCTGCAAGTGTCTTCGGCTCTCTTTACTTCACCGGACATTTCAGAAATCCGGTAGGACAGCCCGGGCAGGTCTGAAAAAGTGGGCCTGTCCAGGCAAAAGAGGACGCATGGTCAGCCTACACTATTCAAAGTATCTATAGAAGTGTTTATTATGAGTATAGGACAAATAGAGAGCTAATATTGCAGTTGAGGAAAGGCCCCTCGGGGCCCCACTGGCTCAAAGGCCCCGATGTGGCCGCAGCCTCTGCACCCCCTATTGCTATGCCCCTGGCCATTGTGCAGTGATCTGCAACCTTGGCTCTCCAGCTGTTAGGGCTCTTTCACACCAGAGCCCTTTTCCTGCGTTTTAACGCAAAGGCAATTCTTTGCTTTAACCAAGGTAAAATGAAAGTTCATAGACTTTCATTTTACCTTTCACACCCGACGCTGCATTTCGGTGCGTTGCAGTTCGACGCACCCGAGAGAGTTGAAACACTGGGAGCCAGCGTTTTCCCATCAGTTCAATTAATAGCTACCGCCGCTGATTGCGTCGCACCGCGGATTCCCGACGACACGCCGCAGGCTATTCAACGCATGCAGGAGAACGGTTCCTGCACGTGTTATCTGATGTGAAAGAGGCCTTAAGGAACTAAAAGTCCTACAATGCATTTGCTTTTATGAATTTTGACTGTGGCAGTCAGACTCCCGCAATCATTGTGGGACTTGTAGTTTCTTAAAAGCTGGGGAGCCAAGTTTTCAGATCACTGCCATAGTGCAAATGCATTAAAACCTGTAAACCATTATGAGATTTTTCAGTCTTACAAGACAGAACATTTATATCACACTTTTCTCCTGGCGGACTCAAAGCCCCAGAGCTGCAGCCACTGAGACGCCCTCTATAGGCAGTAGCTATAGGAGTCTTGCCCAAGGTCTCATACCAAATAGGTGCTGGCTTACTGAACAAGCAGAGCTGACTGAGATTTGCCAGTGTTACAGGCAGGGCCCTTAACCATTACACTATCCAGCCACTGCTTACAGACATAGCATGCTACAAATAAAGGGTGGCGTGTGTGTCTGGACAGATTTATTAAGATTTCCAGAACCCAAAAAATTGGAAGCAAGATGGGGTCCTTTTTTTTTCAAATTCTAAGTAGAGTACAAGAGGTAAGACTAATGGACTACCTATATTACACCCCACAAGACACTGTATTCAAATATCAGGCAAGCTGGGAAGGATGGTTGAAAACCAGTATTTTTTCTGTGCAACCTTGAAGTTGGCCTGGGAAGCAGGGGAGTAGCAATAACCATAGCAGCCATAGCAGTTGGTATGGGGCCCTGGAGCAGAGGGGGCCCAGGTGATACTTAATGTATTCACTACTAACTTTCTTGTATTTCTCCTCCCTCTCACTTTGTCTCAGTGCCCATATACAAGATATAAAGTATATGATATAGAAAAATAGCATGAGAATGTAAATTGCCCAAATAACTCATATCCATAGGGTAGGGGCAACTGGCATTGATGGCCCCATGAAAGTTTGCTAAGGGACCCCATAATCTCTAGCTACGCCACTGCTGGGAAGCAATAGAAGTACTGTATACTGGGAAAATGAGAAATAGTTATTTTAATATGCAGGCCCGGTCCGCCCATGATGCTAAGTGAGCCGACTTCCTCAGGTGGCAGAAGTCTGGGGGCAGCACCAGGCAGAAACCGGAAGTGAAAAGAGTGCCTGGCCAACCTATACTGGGGGCAACTGTACCTAGCTACCAACACTGGGGGCACCTATAACTGGCTACCTACCTATACTGAGCGTGTTTTTTGGGGGGCTCGCCGCAGCTATAGCGTGCGATGCAAATTGTCGGGTGCTGTGCGATCATTCCAGTTTGGGGTGGGGTTGCATCCTCACAAGTTTGCCTCAGGCAGCAAAAAGCCTAAAACCGGCCCTGTTAATATGTTAGTACTTTGTTTTGTCTTGCTTAGCAACAGGGATGGCAATGCTTAGAAGAACTCATGGAGAAGCATGTGATCAGTTTGATCAGCTGACAAATTTGTAAGGCTCTGATTTACTGGTCATAATCATGTCTTAAGGTGGCCACACACCATACATTTTTTTTTTACATTTCTTTTTAATTCAAGATGTACAATCATTTTTTTTTGTTTGGTTGAAACATTTGAAAAATCTGACCAATCTGACCAGTGTTTAATTTTTCCCCAGTTATGAAAAAAAAGATTGAAAACTCTGAAATTTCTGCTTGCGTCTCTACGTTACGAATTTGTCATTCTACCACACACCATACAATCTTGAAAAAATTGATCAAGATTTTCCACCAGTCCCAATAGGGAAAAAAATGAAAAAAAAAGATGGGATCTCCAATCAGAATTTTCACTCAAATAAAACAAAAACATTTTTTTAAAAAAGCTTTCAATTTTTCTGTAGAAATGTGTTTTTATTAAAATCGAATTGCTGTAAAATTGGATCATTTTATTGTATCGTGTGTGCCCACCCTTACACCAGGAAGTCATCACAGCAAATCAGAACCTAATAAATCTATAAGATGATCAAACTGATCACATGCTTTTCCATGAGTTCTCCTAAGCATTGCCATCCATACTTAGCAATGTTTTGATATAGAGGGTGCGAATGTTAAACTTGGATCTGATTTGCTGGTTCTTTCAGATATGCCTTTTGGGAATGTTACTGATTAATTTTGCAAATTATTTTGTTGTACTAGATGTCACAATCCTATATTGTTATAATGGTTGGTAAGCAATAATTGTATGATTTGTAATACATTTTTGCAAGGAAGGCCCTAATGAAAGAAAAACAGTCTGCTTCTGGCATCACAGAAAAGATATACATGCAGCTAATATTTATCCCAGGCTTATTACTAGGGATGAGCAAGCACATTAACCATTATGCTCTCTTCTTTGTTTGGTAACGCAGAGGCACTATGAGTAAATCAATCAACCAGAGATATTAGTGTGGACAACTGACAGTGAAATGTGACATGCATTTTAATTGCTAAGGTTATGCTGCCTTCTTTTTTACTACTATTATCTTTATAACCTCACACTTTTTCTTTTCAGGACTGGTTGAGATATAATGCATTCTACAGGTACTGTGCCAGGTGTGTGTTATATTGTACATAAGGTAGAATGGCCATTTGCTTTCTACTTCTCTGTCTAGCTTTAAAGGATACCTGAGGTAACATGTGACATGATAATATAAACATGTGTATGTACAGTGCCTAGCACACACATAACTATGCTGTGTTCCTTTTTTTCTTTCTCTCCCTGAAAGAGTTAAACATCAGATGTGAAAGTGACAGTTTCTGTCCGGGTTCGGGACTGGATCGGATTATAGCATAACCCTCACTGATAAGGAATTACAGTTATAAAACACTTTCCTGTCAGTAAATGGCTTCTGAGAGCAGGAAAGGGATAAAAGGGTCAATAGTTCATAGATTTTAGCTCTGGCATACTTCAATTAATGTGTCGTTAAGCAAATACAATAAAACAGTAAAAACTTAAAAAGTAGATTTAAATATAAACTAAAACTGTGGAATATCTTAAAAAGTCATTTTTAGGAAGAGGATGATAGATACAATTGTTTAGTTCATTAGTTTATTTTCACCTCCGGTGTTCTTTTAACATCTTCATTCGTGTGCCTTCATCATTCCTCACTTTCTCGCACATATACTTAAGGTACTGTCAATCTGTTTGTCTGCTCAGTCAACAATTTATGTCTGTATCTTCTCAGAAGTTAAAGGGCACATGAAGTGAGAGCGATATGGAGGTGGCCATATTTATTTCCCTTTAAACAATGCCAGTTGCCAGGCTGTCATGCTGATCTTTCATGCATTAGTAGTGTCTGAATCACACACCTGAAACAAGCATGCAGATAATCCAGTCAGCCTTTGGTCAGAGCTCGTGATCTGCATGCTTGTTCAGGGTCCTTAGCTAAAAGCATTAGAGGTAGAGAATCAGAAAGACTGCCAGGCAATCTGCATTGTTTAAAAGGAAATAAACATGTCAGCCTCTTTATTCCTTTCACTTTAGGTGACTTTAATGTTAGCTGAAGGCTAACATTAAATTAGTGGGATATTAGAGAAGATAGGTGACAGCACAGTAGGTGGGAAAGGACTGTTTCACTGAGGCACAGAGCTTACAAGCTTAAATAAATAAAAAGAGCAGTCACTACACAAACTAAATGTAATGTAAATGTATACATACACTGTATAACTATATGCACATACAAATTCTGTACATGTAAACACACATGCTATACATGCCATTACATGGTTCTTTCACTTAGTGTGTTAGTAAAAGTGAACGTACACATAGTGGTAACGTCAACTGTCGTGCTGACCTGACTGAAACACAAACTATCATTTATTGTGTCAGTATTATTAGTATTGGCAGTCACGTAGCATTGTACTACATTTAGCAAAAATTATTAGATTTCTACTGAAACGTGATTGAGATTAAGTAGGGCAAAGTAACACATCGATCAGGACTATTAGATTAGTTTTTTTTTATTACAAGATCCTGCCCGCTTTAGAGCAGTATGCAGTATGCCCCTCCTCCTGCTCACTGCCAATGAGGAGGAAGGGATGTGAGCAGGGCCAGATTTGTACTTTTTACCACCCTAGGCCGACTATCACCAGCTGCCCCCGGGCCGACAGCATCCTAAACTATCCCCCCCCCCCCCCAACAGGAATTAGATCGTAGGCTTTACTGAGGACAGTTAGTGAAGTGATGGCAAGGATTACATTATAAGCTCCTCTGAGGACAATTAGTGACATGATAGCAGGGATTGGGTCAGTGTCTGCATAACTATCACTGAGAACTTTACAGTTCAGAGACCATGGGATTACTGTGTGTGCAGGTTGGAGTACTGGATTGTTGGAAACATCTTTCTGTCAGTTCCTTTCAGTTGCTCACCATTTTTTTCTTACAATGATTCCTTCCAGTTCTGACAAGATCTTGTCAGACTTGTCTCTTAAGAAGCTGAAGGCCGTAGGGCTCTTTTCACTATATCAATTATAACTGGAAGGACAACTGAGGGCTCTTTCACACCAGGGTGGTGCGTTATTTTTACCACACCCCACCGCCAGGCAACGGTAGTCTATGGAAACTTTCATATTTCCGCAGTACGGTGCGACACGACGGAAGTGACGTTTTCGCCATATCCCCGACGCTGGTCCAAAACGTTACCGCTGCAGTGCTGCGTCAACTTGCGGAAATCTGCATCGTCCCGGAAGTCGTGTTAGTCTATGGTGACGTATGTTTCTTTAAACACGTTGGCATCGCGACCTCGTGGCACACGTGCGTGGAAGCGTATTTTAACAATACACTTTTGCATTACCGAAGCAGGAAGTGACGGAAAGTGCGCATCACTTCTTGCTTGGCCAATGGCCAGATAGGGAACACAGTGCAATGGCGTGGTTTTCCCTGAAGGCCTGTTTTTGCCAATGCATTTGGCGCGACACACTGCATCGCTAATGCTGGTTTGTAGAGTGAAACCGGCCTGAAGTGCAAGGTAACCTCCATGTTCCCTATGGCTCAAGCAATGTTACTGATTAATGCAGTGCTGACCCAGAAACTGTTATGGGGTCATCACCATTTTTTAAATGGAGGTTGGAGAATTCCATTGATCACACTGGACAAACAGAATGCAGGCGAAGAGAAAAAGATTGATGTGTAGACTACATGGGAGGTAAGTATGACGTATGTATGTTTATTTTGACATTTACTTCTCAGTTCAGGTTTGCTTTAAGTGGTTTGCAATTCGCATATGCCTTGGTGTTGAGAGGTCTATACGTGCCTCCTCCTCCGAATGTATCCCTATCTGATGGGCGAAACATGCTTCAGACTGTGCATGCTGGAGGATCCCTGACCTGTGATTAAGACATAGCTTTTGACGCTGAGCTGTAGATTTAGCATTGGAATGTCATTATGAGCTGTTATTATTCCCTGCAGTTACTCAAGGTAACCCATGCCAGACACAGCTAAACCACTCCACAACATAACTAAGCTTACTCCATGTTTCATATTAGCTGTTTTTTAATCTGAATGCCTTGTTTTTCCTCCATAAACATAAAGCTGATGTGTCTTGCCAAAAAGCTTCAGTTTTGTCTCACCTGTTCAAAGCATGTTCTCCCACAAGCATTGTGGCTTGTCAGTATTCATTTTATTTTTTTATTACAGTTGGCTATGAGCCCACTGGCATTCCGAAAGCAATTGAAAGTGCAATCAGAAACCTTAGAGTTTAACTTGATTATGTTTGGAAGATGTCCTTCTGTTTTTATTACCATTCTCATTATCCTTCTGCCCATTCAATGGACTCTTTCCTCTTAGGCCCTGTTCACACTTGCGTTTCTGTGCCAAACGGACCGGATGACCGTACCGGATCGGATCCGGTTGCATCAGGTATGTATACGGCTGCGATCCGGATCCATTTGGTAAAAGAGATAAATAAACTATTTTACTTGTTGGGGTCTGGGAGGTCAGCAGAAGGTGCACATGTAGAATCAGGTCCTCCGCTGTGTAGGGCCTCACCTCCACGTCAGACATACTGCCAAACAGCTCCAGCACTAAGTCACTGCTGCTCCACTCCAGAAATGCTGGGCCCATGTGTCCCCATCCAAAATGGCCGCTAGAAAACGCATAGGAAGTGGGGTAGAACGTCAGTTTTTTATGGCCAGTGTGTTCTGTGCTTTCTGTTTCCCATTGGTTTCTATTTCCGGATGGTGCAGTCAGGCTCCGGTCCGGGGGCGTGGGCCGGATGATCCGGACCCGAAAAATAGAGCATGTTGGAAAAGTGTCCGGAGTCCGGATCCGATCCGGCTCCGTTCTGTACGGAACGGACGCATGTGAACGTCTGCATAGACTTTGCATTGCGGTCCGAATCCGATCAGGCGAATCCGGACAGCAAACGCTAATGTGAACCAGGCCTAAGGGCCCGTTTCCACTAGTGCTGAATTTGGCACGAATCTGCAGTGTTTCCCTGCAGGCGAGAGGAGTTGAGAAACACTGCTTGTCTTTTCAATAACTTTGCCATCCAGATCTCACTGCTGTGTGAATCTGGACAGCATGCGGCACATTTCTGCAGCAGAATCACTATAGCCAAGCTTGGCACAAGTTAGCGATTTGGTTTGCGTCATTGCAACACAACAGGCCCCCAGCTGAATCGGAAGCAGCCACGGCTCCTAGTGAAAACCGTGCCTTATGGCTGCATTCAATGCAGTTTGGCTGCAGTCGCACTGACCTAAAAGTCTTGATAATATTTGCCATTGTCACAGGAACAGGCAGCTTCTTGGAAAAGGTCCTTTTGCCATTGTCTTTAGGACACTGACTACATTACATTGTATCAAAGTTTTATATCTTCAGAAAAAAATGATAATATATTTACAAAAATGTGACGTGTACTACCTTTTGTGAGATACTGTATCTAGTGCTTTATTTATTTTTCATTTGTTTTCTAGATCCCAATGCTCAGAAAGAGAATCCACCTATTCAAAGTCAGCCGCGGGCTAGTGGAGCTGTATCTCCATGGGCTCCTGTGCCTGACTCAGCACATTCACAAGGGCTGTACTTCCTGAATCAGGTACAGATTTATGTCTTAAACACCAGGGGGCAGTGTAATGTGTCAGCAAATTGAAAGAGAAACTAGAGCAGGGGTCTCAAACTCGCGGCCCACTGGCCATTTGCGGCCCTCGATACAATATTTTGTGGCCCGCGCCGGCAAAAGCTTCCTTATAGTTCCCTTCAGTGCTCCCAAGTAATCCGCCGCATCCCCGCCGCTAAACGAGGGCTGCAGAGCCCCCAAATCGCCCGGGAGGCAATCCGCTGGCATTTCCTGGAACTGGCAGAGCTTTGAGCTTCAGCTCTGCCCCTCCTGATGTCAATCGCGGCGCATCGCCGCCTCTGCCCGCCCCTCTCACTTTTCCTTCACAGAGAGGTGCGGGGAGAGGTGGCGATGTGCCGAGATTGACGTCAGGAGGGGCAGAACTGAAACTGACTTTGAAATAAAAATCAATGCAAGGGACATGGGGGGGCTCTGCTGATTGACTTTTTTTGTGAAATCCCTTATGCGGCCCAGCCTCATCCTGACTTTGCCTCCTGCGGCCCCCAGGTAAATTGAGTTTGAGACCCCTGAACTAGAGTCTAAAAACAATTTCCCGGATACTCAATTCTACATTACAGCCAGAGATGGTTAATGAGATGTGAACAATTAATGACAATAAGTAGAATAACTTTTCCACGCGCTGACTAAAATCAAAAGCTGCTTCTTTATTGTACACAATTATCAATGGTCATGCAATGCATATGAATCCAAAATTATCCACTCACAGCTCACAAATTCACACACACATCACCATCTAGAAGGGTCCTTCTACCTTTCTATTTCAAAAATGTCTAAAAAATGTCTAAAAGATAGTGCCCTCAGTATCAGACACAGAAAAAAACAAAATTATCCTCCCCCCCCCCCCCAAAAAAAAAAAACCTTTTATATCCTCCTGATGAAGACCAACATTTTATTGGTCGAAATGTGGTGTCGAGGTGAACATATGTGGTTGCTATACTACCGATTCAACGATCTGGAAAGGAGTGGGGATCATTGGAATCAATCGACTGCAGCGCACAGCAGCTGCATTGCAAATTATTACCACAGTAGTGACGTCACCCAATCAGAGAAGCCAGACAGAACCAGCAGAGTGGAAGTACAGAGAACAACACTCTGGGACTTACAGCGGAGATATACCGTGAGAGCTGAGAGGAAGCGGACATACCGTGGAAAAAGTTATAAGGATCCGGCATTACAGCCGTTGTATAAGAGCACGCGGGGGTGCTGAGTCTTCTATGTAAGTGAAGGAATGGTGAGAGCATCATTGATTAAAACATCAAACTGTGAGTTATATTGACTAAAGACTTGTGGAGTTTGTTATAACTTGGCAATCAGAAGGAAAGAAGGAAATTGTTCAGCGATTTTGTATATCAACGGGAACTTTTTTGATGATACGAAAGCGGATTGTATTGTGCTTTTCTTTTTTTTTTTTTTAATTTTGATATTGATTTTTTTTTCTCTGTGTCTGATACTGAGGGCACTATCTTATAGACATTTTTGAAATAGAAAGGTAGAAGGGCACTTCTAGATGGTGATGTGTGTGGGAATTTGTGAGCGGTTAGTGAATAATTTTGGATTCATATGCATTGCATGACCATTGATAATTGTGTACAATAAAAGCAGCTTTTGATTTTAGTCAGCGCATGGAAAAGTTAAACTTATGTACAGTACGTGTAATTTACAAGGTCAAAGGGATCCCTGTTTGACACGCAGATATTTGGAAACACCCATTAGTGCCATGGGCAGCACGGTGGTGTAGTGGTTAGCTCTCTCGCCTTGCAGTGCTGGGTCCCTGGTTCGAATCCCAGCCAGGGCACTATCTGCAAAGAGTTTGTATGTTCTCCCCGTGTCTGTGTGGGTTTCCTCCGGGCACTCCGGTTTCCTCCCACATTCCAAAAACATACGGATAAGTTAATTGGCTCCCCCTAAAAAAATAGCCCTAGACTACAGTACTTACAGTACATAATATAGACATATGGCAATGGTAGGGATTAGATTGTGAGCTCCTTTGAGGGATAGTTAGTGACAATATATATATATATATATATATATATATATATATATATATATATATATATATATATACGGTACACTGTACAGCGCTGCGTAATATGTCGGCGCTATATAAATAATAATAATAATTTCTGGATAACATTAATTAATGAAAATAAATGTTTTGATGCAGATTTTATGCTAAATTTATGCACCTTGAAAATGGTCCAATGCAGTGCAGTAGTGGCTGCATACATAATAAGAGGTCTGTAGGAGGAAAAAGACTGTAGGCTATGTAAACAATTGCTAAATTCAGATTCTAGGGAAGGGGTGGGTAAACGTTTTTTTGATCGAGGGCCACAAGGGGTTCTCAAGTTTGACCGAAGGCCGGGGCCACTGTCACCTGCCCCCCCACCCTGAAGTACTGAATGCCAAATGCACCCTAGACTTACTGTATGCCAAATGCACCCAAACTAGACTTAGTTTGCCACCCAATTCAGGTAGCCAATGAGCCGCTCCCCCCCAGAATAGGTAGCCAGGTGTGCCCAAAGGTTAGGCACCCCCCACCATGTATAGGCAGCCAGGTGAGACCCAGTATTAGGCAGGCCCCTCCCCAGTTATATGCAGAGTTACGAGCAGAGCTTAAAGAGGATCTTTAACGTGAAACCGTCCCCTGGGGGGTACTCACCTCGGGTGGGGGAAGCCTCAGGATCCTAATGAGGCTTCCCACGCTGTCCTCCGTCCCTCGGGGTCTCGCTGCAGCCCTCCGCATAGCGGCAACGTAAATATTTACCTTCCCGGCTCCTGCGCAGGCGCTCTGGTGGCTGCCGGCTCCGAAGTAGGCGGAAATACCCGATCAGCCGTCGGGTCCGCTCTACTGCACAGGCGCAAGTCTCCGGCGCCTGCGCAGTAGAGCGGACCCGACTGAGATCGGGTATTTCCGTCTATTTCCGTGCCGAAAGCAGCCACAGCGCCCCCGCTGGAGCCAGCAAAGGTAAATATTGAACTGACAGTCGGGTCTGTCGCCGGCTGTTCAGAGGGCTGCAGCAAGACCCCCGTGGGACAGAGGACGGCGTGGGAAGCCTCATTAGGATCCCGAGGCTTCCCCCACCTGAGGTGAGTACCCCCCAGGGGATGTTTTCGATGTTACAGAGTCTCTTTAAATGAAGTTTCTCTCCATCAGCTTTCAGCACCCTTTAGCCATGCAATCAGCGTCCTCTCTATGGCCACAGAGGTGTTATGCGACCTGCTACAGCCATGAAGATGGGGCGCTAATCACGTGGCTGCAGGGAGATCATTGTTGGAGCTGTGAGCAGGTAAGTAATTTCATTAAAGCTCTGCTCACAACTCTGCATATAGCTGGGGAGGGAGGTATGCTAAATCTAGCCCTGCATCAACGGGCTGGATGAAAATACTAAATTGGCCGCCCTGTTCTTGGGGGTACTTTCCACAAAGTTGCATTTAGCAACAGCAATGGCAAAATCCATTCTTCACCTCCTCATCCTGATCACCGGAATCCACACCATCAGGCATTACACCTGTCATTGCTGTCACTTTCCCCCCACATGTAGGCTAGTATTGCATCTGTACAGCACTAAACTAAACTGTCGCCCAAGGCCAGTGGACATGCAATGAGGTGGAGGTATTATTGGAAATGCTCTGAATTAAAAAATAGTGTGCTGTAAAAAGACACCTGTATCATAGAATCTTAGATAGACTAGAACGGAGGGCCAAATAACCACAGAAAAGTGAGAGCACAGCAATAGTAATACGTATGTTTGTAATACAAATGTTTGTATATAGAGCCAAACAACGTACAATAATTCAAAAGAGAGAAAGATCTCACAACGCACCATTCATTTGAAAAAATAAAATATCACTTTATTATTGATCACAGCAAAGATAAAATTCACAAAAAACACTATAGGGAAAAGATAAGGGGAGACAAATATAAAAACATCCCCTAAATAGGGGTAGGGTGGCTGTGGGTCAAGAATAACATGATTGGGGCAGTGGCTAATCAAAAAAAAGAGTGCAGACAATTGCAAAAGTCCATGTAGTCAATAAATATTTCCATTGTGACACCGACAACAGCTAATACATCCAAAATATATAATCCATCATAAAGTGTGTGCGCGCGCGTGCGTGCGTGTGTGTGCGTTTTTCATCCTTCTTAAAAATAATTTGAAAAAAAAAAATTACAAGTGAGAAAAATTTTGTAACTATATACACTTTTTTCAGGTATCTCAGCTTTTAATTCGGCAGAATATTAAACCCTTCCAAGGTATTTTACATTGTTATGTTTTCTTAAATCAGCTCCTTATTTAACTGCTTCCAGACCACGCTGGTAGAAATCTACATCCTGCAAGTGGCTGCGCAGCTCTGAGAGGGTGTAAATTTCCCCTTCCCCGCCGCACACTCCTGCTGCTACCACCATTCTCACTGCTCTGCACCCACCGCACTTCACTCGCCCCTGCCGTCTATAAGACTGCAGAGCTCTGTGAGCAGGTCAGGAGCTGCTTTTATTGGCTGCTGACCGCATGATCACTGCGAACCACTCACACTGGCTCACATTGATAGACAGTGTCAGGAGCCAATGAAAGCAGCTCCTGACTAACTGACAGCGCTCTGCCATCATAGAGACGGCAGAGAGAGGGGTCTGCGGTGATTTAAAGGAGAACTGTAGTGAGAGGGATATGGAGGCTGCCATATTGCTTTCCTTTTTAGCAATACCAGTTGCCTGGTTATCCTGCTGATCCTCTGCCTCTAATACTTTTAGCCCTAGACCCTGAACAAGCATGCAGCAGATCAGGTGGTCCTGCATGTATCAAAAAAGGGCGCCTGGAAAAAAGGGCGCGGGATATAGCCGAAATTATAGGTTGTAATGTAAAACAATAATTTTTGTTAATAGCTTGTAAACGAAAATGTAGTGCTAAATAGGTTAAATAAACGGAAATTAAATGGCAAAATACCATCTATAACAACAAACGAATTCTGAAATGAAACGTCAAATAGCGTCTATAACAACAAACTATATTTACACTTGTATTAAGCATAGTAATACAATGGTAGATTTAACAGATATTTTACTGCAATTATACCTAACTGTAGGCTCACACAGATCTCTTCCTATCCCTAACCCCTAGGCCCCCTCTTTGTTTAAATATACATAATTTAATAAATTGTATATATTACATATATTGTGCTGTAACTATACCTAACCATACTCTCACACAGAACCCTCCCTGTAATTATCCCTAACCCCTAGAACCCCCTGGTGCTGCCTAACCCTAACCACCCCCATGGTGGTGCCTAACTCTAACCACCCCCCTGGTGGTGTATATTGTGCTGTAACTATACCTAACCCTACTCTCACACAGAACTCTCCCTGTACCTATCCCTAACCCCTAGACCCCCCCCCCCTCCCCATGGTGGTGCCTAACCCTAACCACCCCCCTGGTGGTGTATATTGTACTGTAACTATACCTAACCCTACTCTCACACAGAACCCTCCCTGTGCCTATCCCTAACCCCTAGACCCCCCTGGTGGTGCCTAACCCTAAGACCCCCCTGGTGGTGCCTAACCCTAAGACCCCCCTGGTGGTGCCTAACCCTAAAACTCACCTGGTGGTACCTAACCTAACCCTAACCACCCCCCTGGTGGTGCCTAACCCTAAGACCTTCCTGGTGGTGCCTAACCCTAACCACCCCCCTGCTGGTGTCCAACCCTAACCATCCCCCTGGTGGTGCCTAACCCTAACCACCCCCACTGCACAAACACCCTTACACACATATAAACAATAATATATTTAATCCTTAAAATACTTCACTATAAATAACATGAATAGAATAATTTATATATTTGTAATATAATAAATAGCCTTATAATCACGTACACATTAATAATATTATAAATAGAAAAAGGTGTATATATGTATATTTCCAGTATATATAATAGAATAAATAGCCTTACAATCACGTACACATTAGAATTCTTAAAATAACTGTAATATTAAAAGCGATATTAGTAAGTTAATAAAACTATAATCAACGCATTATAAGTGTAAAAAACAAAGTTCATATCAAAAGCGATGTATTTCTAATAGAATAAGGTTGAAAACGATATTTAAGCATTATACATATGAAAACAAATTTTAAATGACGCGATAAGTGTAAACGAAAATTTACTTGTTACAGTCCTTTAAGCGAAATTTTAAAAACTGAAAAATAAGTAAAAGCTCCTATAAGCGAAATTTAAAAATGAAAAATAAGTATAACACAAAGTCAAAACGAACTTGTAAACAATATTTGTTATAAACCTTATTCTGTAACAACAGAATGTAAAACTTTTGTTAACACGATCCCTGCAACCACTATTTCTCAGGTGCCCTTTTTTCCTGTCGGGCGCCCAATAGCTGATATTTTGCATTGCAGTCTATGGCAGCGCCCTTTTTGTCCACTAGCCACGTGCGCCCTTTTTTACTGGCCCGGGTGTTTCTGTCATTTTTGTCAGATCTGTCAAGATGAGCTGCATGCTTGTTTCTGGTGTGATTCACTCTACTGCAGGCAGATAACTTAGCAGGGCTGCCAGGCAGCTAGTATTGCTTAAAAGGAAATCAATATGGCAGCCTCCATATACCCCTCACTACAGTTCTCCTTTAAGAGCGTCATGACTGGCAAGAGCAGCGGGTATGTGCATTGATCTGTCGGGAGGCGCCGTTTTCTGGTACCAGAAGTCTCTGGTCCTTTAGGCCCTGTTCACATCAGCAAACGCGGACGACCGTGCATTTGGAACGCAGTGCATATGAACGCACGCCATCCACGTTTGTATGCGTCACGTGGCTGTCAGCCTCACGTTTCGGAAAAAAATGCATGCAGCATGCATTCCCGGACCGCACTGGTCTGGAACGCATGCAGTGTAAATGTCAGACGGTGCAGTCTATGCCCTTTCTGATGTCTTTGCGTGTCGGCCTCCTGCATGCGTTCCCGAAACGCAGACGGAAACGAGTGCAGTGTGAACGTAGCCTGAGGGGTCAGAGACTGCTGGTACGCAAAGTGTTAATATGAGAAAAGAGACTGCAGAAAGCAGGCTCACACAACTTTAACCACTTCAGGACCAGAGCTTTTTTCCTATATCATCGCTGCACCCATTCATTCGCCAATAACTTAATTACTACTTATCACACCTAAATGATCTATGTATTTATTAATTATATTTATTAATCATATTAGGCTTTTAGTAGGTGGTATTTGTGTTTAGTAATTACCTTATTTGCTATACATTTTATAGGGAAAATAAGGAAAAATTAAAAAAAAAACACTACTTCTCCATTTACATCCATTATAGCTTTACAATAAACAGTGCTAAGTATAAGTTAACCACCTTACGACTGCCTAACGCTGAAAGGCGGCCGCAAGGTGGCTCTCCCAGGACCGCCTAATGCCAATTGGCGTCAAGTCCTGGGGGAGTGTTTAGCAGGGAATCGTGCGCGCATCCCCGCATGAGTAACGGAGCGGACTCCGTAAACAGTTTGCCATCAGCTATTGTTGCCGGCAGACTGTTTAATGGGGAAACAGCCGTTTATTTATGTTGTAGAGTACTACGATCTCCTGCAGTGCTGTATGGGGACAGCTCTGTCACTGAGCTGTCACCTCTATTGGCTCTGAAGATGATCGCCTCTCAAAGGTTGATGCCTAAGAGAGCTGATCACACTGATTGGCTGTTTGGGGGAGGGGGGGGGAGTGCTGCATTTCAGCAGCAATCAGATGCCACCAACAGAAAGCTCTGTTGGTGTCAAGAGAAGGGTGAAAAATGTATGTGTGTGTAGTTGTAATGCCCTGCAGCAAGCGCTTAAAGAGGAACTGTCACAAAAATCTTAACATTTAACAAACATACAAATAGGAAGTACATTTCTGTCTGAGTAAAATGAGCCATGCATTATTTTTCTCCTATGTTGCTGTCACTTCTGTAGGTAGTAGAAATCTGACATTACCGACAGGTTTTGGGTTAGTCCATCTCTTCATGGGGGATTTTCAGCATGGCCTTTATTCTTTATAAAGATATTTCCTAAAAAAGATTTATACAAAGATGCTGGCCAGCCTCCCTGCTCACTGCACACTTTTTAGCAATTGGACGGAGCAGCTACCATTCACTAAGTGCTTTTAAAAATAAAGAAAACCCTGTGAATCCCCCATGAGAAGATGGGCTAGTCCAAAATTTGTCAGTAATGTCAGATTTCTACTACTTACTGTAAGTGACAGCAACATACTGTAGGTAAGTAATTTATAGCTCATTTGACTCTGGAAGAAATGCACTTCTTATTTGTATATGTTTACATGTATTTTAAATTTTAAGATTTTCGCGACAGAGGTCCTTTAAAGCTGCAGTGGCCTGATTTGTAATAAAATAGCCTGGTCACTAGGGGGGGGGGGGGGGGGGGAGTTAAGCCTGTGGGCCTCAACTTGGTTAAACCTACACATTTTATTTGCTTATCCATCCTGGTTATTACAACATTTAAATTATGTTCCTAGTACATTGTATGGTGACAATATTGTATTTGGAAATAAAGGTGTCTTTTTTTTCTGTTTTGTATCTTTTGGTCTCTCATTGTACACTATCAATGATAAGACTTTATTTGCAAAAATAATAGTAATATACCCTCAAGTTCCTAAGGTGACAATATATGTATGTTTTTATATAGTGTCACTTTTGATTCAGTTTGTGACTTAAAAGAATACAGAAAACATGGGACTCAACCCTAAAACACTCTAAAATCAATTCTACTACTTACCATGGTTAAAATGTTAAAACTAATTATCACAGTGTACCGCAGCCCCCAACCTACGAGCGTTTGTATTTTTCCCCTGTGCTTGTGTCAGCTCCTTCCAGGCATTCAGGTTGCCTCCCATATCCCAAAAATATACAAAAGAAAAAAGTTAATTGACTTACCCCCAAAATTGGCTTTAGATTATTTATGACAGCAACATATAACTGTGAAAGATGTCACTGCTGTATAAATACTAAATAAATCAATAAAGTGCAACTGACAGAAAACTGACCGACACATCTTCCTATAGCCTAGTATTTCTTACAGCATTAGGCTAGGTTCACAGAGGGACGTTGTGTTGCATTTTCTGTAAAGCAGGAAGTCAACGTATGCATGTTTTCCGATCGTTGCATACAGTGAAACATACAGTCAATGTAAAGTATGTTTCACTATTAAAGCAAATCTGAAGCAAAAATAAACTTATGATATAATGGCCTCAATTCACTAAAATCATGCTGCTGATAATAAGGCAAGAGAAGTATTTTCAGTGTTAATTCACTAAAGAAGCTTGCCTTATTAAGGTGTAGAGATACGTTTTCACATTAAGAGAGTTGTCTTATCACTTCAGTCCTTAAAGGAGTCATCAGGGAAATATAAAGAAATGAGCTATACTCCCCTGGGGCTTTCTCCAGCCCCTTGCAGCCGACTATCCCATGCTGTCACTTCCGCTCCCCACCGCTGTCCCGCTCTCGTCACTCGGTATGCGGGCCGACCGTGGGGTCGGCCTTACTGCGGCTGCGTGAAGCGCCGCTGTCAATCATGGCCACGTGGGCCGTGGCAAACTGCGCAGGCGCAGTAGTTCTGCGCCTCTGCAGTTCGCCGCTACCCACGTGGCCATGATTGACAGCGGCGCTTCACGCAGCCGCAGTAAGGCCGACCCCGTGGTCGGCCCGCATACCGAGTGACGAGAGCGGGACAGCGGCGGGAAGCCGAGGTGACAGCATGGGATAGTCGGCTGCAAGGGGCTGGAGAAAGCCCCAGGGGAGTATAGCTCATTTCTTTATATTTCCCTGATGACTCCTTTAAGCTACCTCCTCTGTAGTTATTTTCACATGCAGTTAATTAACAGCCTTGGCCATATGCAATTCACTTTTTCACCCGAGTTTTCTCCTAGTAGATAATTTTTCATCTTTGATTTAAAATAGTTTTTCCAGTACTTTTTATCTAAAAAAGTAACAAAGTAGGTGAAAAAGTAATATTAAAATCATTTTGAGCATTTTCTCGCTTTCTGGTGGCTTAGAAAGCATTTTATTGACAAGTTTAAAAACATCACCCAGGAGAAAACTCAGGTGAAAAAGTGAATTGCATATGGGCCCCTGTCTTTAACTTTAGAATTCCGTAGTTATTTTAAGGATTGAAACGTTAACTTTAGAGATCTCTCCTTAACTTAAAGACAACAGAGTTAAAATTAGGTTGGCGTGAAGAAGAAATACAACATAAGTAGCGAAGAAAAGGTGTCTCATGTTGTTTTCCAGTACAGGAAGAGTTAGAAAGCTTCAGTTATCTATGCAAAAGAGCTTCTCTGAGCTCTTCAACCCACTGGGTCAAATACAGTCCAGTTTTCTGAAGTACTTGAACAGCAAAGAAACAGTGAGAGACATATTAATATAAGGTTTTTCTGCAGGAAAGTTCAAAGGGTCATTATTTCTGCTTTGTTTTATAGCTTAAAAGACAGAGTGTGCTTTTAAAACTGCAACTGTGACAGAATGATGCAATATTATTAATAAAAAAAAAAAAAACATATAACTGAAAATAAAAATAGACTTTTCTTTGCTACTAATGTTCTATTCATTATCCATACCACACATACAGTTCATATATCATAATTTTTTTTTTTCGCTTCAGGTTGGCTTTAATATACTTGATTAAGGTTATTTTTCTATTTACTTAATAAGCTATATTTATGGCCTTATTTCAAATATACAGGTATATATTTTTTTTTCTTTTTTATTTTCAGCATACAGAAGCATTGAACCCATTATAATATCAACCAGTGCAGGACAAACAGTCTTTTCTACTGCAGTTGCAGAGTGCGGCTGTTCTTGCTTCAGCTGTAGTTCTTTTACAGTGTCCATTCTTGACAATGCTCAGAATGAAGTCATCCACATATACAGAGCATTAGATTTGTATCCTCCAGTTCTTCATTGCTTCAAGAAAAAAGTATGTATGAACACATCATCACTGATCATGATTGCCAGATATACAGGTGATTTGGAAGCTATGCCAGGATAGCATTCCAATGGGAACTTGTGTAAATTAGTTTTGAAATATACTAATCACAAGTGTCACAGATTCACCTACTGGCTCATCGAGACCTGTTTGCACTGGCAAGTGACATCAGAAACAGTCTGCCGTCATCAACAGATGCACCTGTATGCAACCAAAACATTCGCAGCAGGCTGCATGAAGTACATTTGCTTACTCATTGGCTAGTTGCAGGGCTGCCATTAAGCCCTCAACAAAGGACTGCACACCTGGCATGGTGTTGCCATCACCACAACTGGACCAATGTATGGTATCAGATATTGATAACGGATGAAAGATGCTTCTGCCATAGAGGAATGACAGCCGTGAACTTGTGTGGCATTCCAGGAAATGACACTTGCCAGCCCATGCATAAGTGACACACCGGCCCCACATGAGGCATCATGGTCACAACTGTTGATGGTGGCAAGCTGTTTCAGATGTCACTTGCAATTGCAAACAGGTCTTGATGAGCCATTCAGGCGAATCTACCAGTCTGTGCTCTCTGTCATGCCCTTGTTTGATTGTGTGGTCCACTCTCTTTTTGGCATGTTCCCTTATGTTGCTGCATCCTGTTGTGTCACACATCACTGCATGGTACTCACATCGTGCCCAACACATGTGGCAAATTGGCGATTGTATGAAGTGACACATGAAGGTCACCAAGTTTCAGGATACGAGGAAACAACTCTTCTACTGGTCTGATATTGTGATTTGCATATGGCTATGCGCACTTGGTGATGCAATTTCACTTGTGGTGAGTGTAAATTTAACAATAGATTCTCACTGACAATTATAATAATTTTTGCTCCATATAACCCTGTTCAATTCATAAATATGAATGAAAGATGGGACCTCTCTACAGAGTAATGAATGCAGAGAGTTTCTGATTAGAATCGGAGTTGAAGCCCTGTGATGTGCTGCCAGCACACAGGTAACCACAGGTCACATCTATGTAGAGTACCAAATATCAGTGAAGCTATGTGCAGTATGATTTTTTTTTTTAACAGAACAGTAGCAAAATAATTTCTGCACTGTGTTAGTCAATAGAATTATGTAGGTAGGAAAAAAAACATCTTCTAAAAGTAAGGGCTGGTTCAGACGGATGTCTGCTTGGCGTCTCTTATGAATGCCATTGTTTTTTTCGAACACAAATGCCAGTAATTTCTGTTGAAGCATTTACTGTTATTTAGAGTCACTTATTTGAGGGCTTCATTTTCTTTTTTTTTTCTCCTGTTCGAATCCGCCAAACGACATTTGGGGCATTTGCAGTTGTTTGCCATTTGTTGGTGTCCAACCACAATGCCAGCAAGAGAAACCGACTTCTAGATGCTGCACATATCCCACAAGACGAGATGACTGGATCTACTGCAACATTTACATGAACCTGGCCTGCATTTAACAAAAGTTCCATTCATTTGCATGGAACAGTGGTAGAATCCTTTTATATGCGCCCAATAACCAGCCCTAACACCTCTTAATGGTTAACTGATAAAGTTAAATTATACAAGTTTTCAGGGGTCTAGTTAGCACACAGGGACAGGTGAGTTTCTATGCTGTCAAAACTGTAATAAATCACCTTTAGCTCCGGCACCAGCAACTCATCAGAGCTGCAACTCACAGCGACAGCATACAGGAGATAGAGCGGAGACAGCCTTCTTCACCTTTCAAAGGGGTTTATTAAGCATCTTGTGTTACAGTTTGATTTCTTCAAAGTATAAATAGTCTTTCCTATGTCCTATGTACATCACATATATTTACATCATACATACAGGAAGCTAGTATTCTAACTAGGAAGCATAGAGAGCCGGATAGCTGGAAAGTAGAGTGCCGCCCTTTTCCCTCCGTGCTCCCTCTTTATATGAACCAGAAAGAGTTAAATGTGACCTCATCTGAGCCATCTATGATTGGTTCAGATCCCTTGTGATGTCAGGACACACACCTACTCGATTAATATTCAATAAGATACTATGCCCTAGTTGCAAGAATGTTATGTTTTATAAATATGGCCCATGTTGATTGTTCCCGTAGTCCATTTGTCTGGGGCAGTGTAGGCCTAAGACCTTGGACTAGGAACATCTTCTCAGTATCTGCTTGTATCATTTGCTTCAAGCAGACGCTGAGATGCTTCTGCCTGCATCACGAGAAACTCTATTTAAAGGTATATTCTGCGAACAAGCCTTTTACCTAAAACTCAGTCCCAATAACTGAGGCCTACTTAAATTATAACAATCCCCCCTAAAATGGCTTGATCCGCAGATCCCAGCTTCGGAACCCAGCAGTACCTGGTTTCTTTCCTTTATGTTTCACTTTTCGATGCTCGTGTTCACACACCTTCTCTGCTCTAGGTGGTTATCCCTGGGAGAGAGGGCAAGACCTCTTGGTCTTCCTGTAACCCGGCTCTCTGGGGAGGCCCTACTTCTAAGGGCCTGTACACACTGCTGCGCTTGCGTTGCGTTTTTAAAAACGCATGCGTTTTTAAAAACGCAAGGTCTTTTGAAAAAGAATGAAAATCGTGATGACTTGTACACACTGGTGCGATGCGTTTTTAAAAAAACGCAAACGCAGTGCCTGCTGCGCTTTTTTAAGCGCAGCGCATGAAAAACGCATTAAAAACGCATGCGCTTGCGTTTTTGCCTGCGTTTTTCAGAAGTCAGTATCCCAGAAGACTCTGCAATGTCCTGATTCCTGTTGAAATGTAAACTAGAAAAAAAACAAAGGATTCTTTAGCAATTACAAGAAAAACGCAAACACACAAAAAACGCAGGCAAAAGCGCATGCGTTTTTAAAACTACAGGCACTTTAAAAACGCATGCGCTTGCGTTTTTGCCTGCGTTTTTCAGTGTGTACAGGCCCTAAGTCCCTCTATACCACATTCTCAGCTTTGCGTCACTTGCGTATCACTCACAAACTTGCATGAGCACAGAAAAGTGAAACTCGTTTGTTTGTTACTCAATGGAGCAGTGCCAGGTGCCTTCTAAAAGAGCGCCTTTATACAATCAACTCCATCACCGGTACTACTAAACCTATACCCGTAACCCTGTATATCCCTTAATTTAAAAATATTGGTTCAGGAGATTGTTTATGAGGCACCAATCTCTGGACCATGTTAATTTGTTTTACGTAATTTTAACCCGCAACCTCACCTGGATAATGATGCCTAAAGTTGTCATCCCCATCCAGACGACCAGTGGGTGTAGAAAGAACTTTGGAACTGCAGAGGCCCAGTCCGAGTGTCCCTGGAACATCACCGGAAACCTTTTCCACCAGGATCCGACTGGAACTCACCTGCTTATTTTTGTGTTCTACCTCGTTAAGATCACCTGGATCATGGTGAAATCTTACCTCTAACTTAGTGTACTGTTTGTTTAACCTTTGTAACAAAGTGTGGTTGTCTTGGGTCAAAACCTGTTCCCCTTTGTCCCATGTCGTGTTCTCTTTCAGGATGGGAACTTCCCGTGAAACTTTGAACTTTAGAGTTCTCTAAACAATTTGAGAAATAACATCATCCAACCTGGATGACTGGATCCATATGGGATCTCCACTCACCCAATATGTTCCCCTTGACAGATCCCCCTTATTGGAACAATTATGAACATGTACCTTGAATGTGTCCTTAGACAGGATGCTAAAAAAACAAACCTTTCCTTCAGCCACCGGAACTATCGGTTGGGCTTCAGGGTGGATCTTTTGAATGGTAGCCTCGCATTCTGCGTTATTGAGCCCGCAGGCTTCTTCACTAAATTTGACTTGCCCCGGCCAACGCAGGTACTTCTGCAAGAATTGCCCGCATGAGGACAACTCTACTTGTTTCACCTCCCCGTCTAGCACCAAAAAAGGTTGACCTCTCAGGTCCTGGTGGAAGACACGGGTTGAGGTGGGAACTAAGGAAGTGGCGGTGCCTAAAGGAATGTTGCACCATTTCCATTTGTTCACCCAAACATCTCGAAGCTGCCATGCAAAAGATCCTTCTCCAGAAAAATCGATATACCTCCCCTTGTCCAATCTCAGTTGCACAGGATCTTTAAGCATCTCCCTGACAAAATATGCCCCCAACTGTCCTGATTGGACCTCTTCCCCCCTTATGTCCTGAGGCACAATATGTACCTGAGGTCGGGAAGACTGTACTCTCTGCAATCTTTCAATTAAGAGTACCTCTTCACTTACCCAACTAGCATGAGGATAAGTGGCTGCATATGGACTGTGTAATATCGTCCCCTGTGGTGACCCGTGTGGTGTGAATGGGGTTCCCTGTGTTGGCTTTCCCTCCCCCGGGACCGCTCTTCCCACCCTCTTTGTCACCTGGAAATGTGGCTTGATCTCGATTTTTACTTCTTGTTTCGAGAACCACCAACCCTCGGCTTTCCAGCCTTTACGTGTGTATAGTTGTTTCAGAGGCACTCTCTGTTGGTAGCTCCAGAGTGTGATGTTGTCCCCTGCGTCTCTCTGGTAGAAGAATTGACGCCTCCTGCTCGTTCCTCTCCAATCTGGAACCATCTCACTCTGCATAACCAAGACAAGGTACCCCTGAATCACACACTCCACCTTTTGCATGTACCCATTGTACTGCAATGTACCTTTGAACAAACCTTTGGATCGGTGCATCGATTCTGGGAGTGTGGCATTCAATAGCAGATTTACACTGCCATTCAATTCCCACTGCCCGCACACCTGACCCTTCAGACCTTTCACCCACCTTGTGCCATGAAATTTGTTTTTTCCTGGCACAAGTGCTCTTTTCCTCCATCCCTGCTTGGTCCGTCTGTGCCAAGTGGAGGGAGGTGTGAAAGGATCAGTACCTTTGTCACCAAACATTAACATGCTTGGGCCTTGCATTCTCATTAACCCCTTATTATACATGAGAATGTCCTCTCTTCGTTCTCCTCGGACGGAATGACAACCTAGGATCACCATCAGCACGGTACTCTTCATTATAAAAGCACCACCTTGGGAAAGAAAAACATTAGCAATTTGCACTATGCTTTGCTCAGTCAGTTTTTTTTTGTCGTTTTCCCATCTCCGGAATCTAGTTTTTTTAGTCTCTTTCCAATTTCAGGAATCTCGTGTTTTAGTCTCTTTCCAATTTCAGGAATCTCGTGTTTTCCAAACTCAGATTGGCATCTGGAACTTTTCGCTTATCCGACTGACATCTCCATCTTTGCTGTCAGCACTGCTGCTGTCTCGACTCCATATTGCCAAACTCCTGAAATCGAAATACAAACAAATCAATTCTTATTAATAATTTGGGTTTATGCCCTGCGGCTTGTACTCTGTACACTTTAAATGGATCAATATCTACCGTAATTGATCTTGTTTCTTTATAGTTTACTTGAACTTTATTAACTTTTTGATTATGGGAAGGCTCTAAAGCTCTCTCCCTTACTTTATGTACCATAGCATAAGTACTTATCTTGTTACAATGTGCTTCCCTCGGATCTCACCTTTTGAAGCACTGACCTCTACATCCCCCCTGTACATACTTCGGCCGCAACGCTGACCGCAGTATGTACTGAGTAGGGACCACCTGCCCACTACTGCAACGCGCAGTTGAGCTTGAAATGTTCTTACCCCTTTTAGGGTACTTACCTAGGACTTCATATATCGCAACCAGTTCTGCCGGAAGTCCTATTTGTGAACCAATCGGCAATGCTACTACCTCTGCACTTGCCCCAAAAACAAACACAGCTACTTCCTGTAGGAAGGTGTGCTTTCTCTGTTAACTAAGCAGAACCCCATCCAGGGATTCACATGACAGTTTACTACAACTGCATGGGAGTCTCTGACTCCTGACTGTGTAGGGGATCCTAGACTGAACATAGGACTACCACCCCCCAAATACACTGTCACACTATACACGGCAATCTCGCCCCTTGGACTGCTGTCAGTCCTGTGCATTGTGTGAACGCTTGGTACGAGCCTAAAACTCAGTCCCAATAACTGAGGCCTACTTAAATTATAACAATCCCCCCTAAAATGGCTTGATCCGCAGATCCCAGCTTCGGAACCCAGCAGTACCTGGTTTCTTTCCTTTATGTTTCACTTTTCGATGCTCGTGTTCACACACCTTCTCTGCTCTAGGTGGTTATCCCTGGGAGAGAGGGCAAGACCTCTTGGTCTTCCTGTAACCCGGATCTCTGGGGAGGCCCTACTTCTAAGTCCCTCTATACCACATTCTCAGCATTTGCGTCACTTGCGTATCACTCACAAACTTGCATGAGCACAGAAAAGTGAAACTCGTTTGTTTGTTACTCATATACAAATTATACAAGTTTTCAGGGGTCTAGTTAGCACACAGGGACAGGTGAGTTTCTATGCTGTCAAAACCTTGCAAGGGCCCTAAGGAGCAAAGCAAATTTGTGGGGGGAGATCGGATAGGGAGCTATGGGGAGGGGGCCCATGGGGAGTGATTTTGCTCCAGGGGGGATCCACTGGGGCTTGAACTGGCCCTGATTAGTGCTCTGTTACAGGGGATGTACTTGAGGGAAGAAGGGTAAACATCTGTGAACAAGGTCTGCCTATTTGTTGCTAGGGTCTATCATGGGATCTGTTTGTTTTTTTTTTTGTTTGGTTTTTTTTACATGCCTGCCTAATTATGTAATCTATTCAGGGGCGTCTCACCCACCAGGCAAGTATAGGCGGTTGCCTGGGGCGCCATGAGGTGGTGAGGCGCCATGAGGTGGTGAGGCGCATTCCCCCGCCTCTGCTACCGTGACCATGTTTTTTTTTCTTCTATATTATATTACCTCCCGACTTAGTCCCCGGTGCTCGGCACGCTACCATGTGCTCAGCAGTGCCTCCACCTCCACTTCTCCCCAGCCAATAGAGCAATCAATACTGCTCTTCTCTGCCAGGCTCCTTCTTTAAAGCCGTGCCCCTTCTTCTCAGTAGCCACACAGGTAAAGTGTTTACCTCGTGTGGCCCAGCCTTTAACTCCGCCCCACGCCAGTCAAACCAGGAGCCAGCGGCCAGCCAGCTTATGCCCCCGACAATCTGACCCCCCACCTGTGTCACTGGCTGCACACAGACACTGGAGTGAGACAGCCAGGGGACAGATGCAGTCACAGACAGAAGAATGTGATGTGTCCGTGTTGGAGCCCCTCCCCCGCACAAGACAGCAACACAGCCCGGGAGAAGGGAAGTTTCTGCTCCAGAGTAGTGATGGGAATTCCGGCTCTTTTCAGAGAATCGGCTCTTCTGAATCGGCTCCCATTAAAGAGCCGGCTCTTACAGCTTTGAATCGGCTCTTCATTAAATATCACTAAACACCACTCAGAATCGGAGTAAAAGCCCTGCCCCCGTCTCCATGACAATTCCAGACTGCTTCTCTGACTGGGGCAATCCCTCCTGCTACTGCTCTGCTCCGCCTCATACACTCCTACAAGCTGCAAGAGGAGGACTACATCTCCCAACATGCCTCAGTGCCCTTTATTGCAGAGCAAAGCAGAGCTGTGTGGGGCGGCTGAGGCATTGGCTCTTTCAAAACTGAGAACTGGCTCTTGTCGTTCGCAGCAAAGAGCCGGCTCTTAGAGCCGGCTCGTTTGCGAACGACCCATCACTACTCCAGAGATGATAAGCTGCATGCACAGGCAGAAGAGAAGGTATGCAGGCAGGCTGCTAAGAACACTTCCTGTCCTGTGTGCAGACTCCCAGTACTGTTATAACTGCTAGAATGTGCCCTGCTCTTTTGATACTAGAGTTTTCTTTGAAAGCTGGTTAGGCTGTAGGCTGGTAAAGCTGTAAACCTGTGCTTTAGTGCTGTGCTGTGCTGTCTCTCCCTCTCCCCTCTCTGTTCCTCTGCCCCCTCTTCCATCTTATGCTGTCTCTACCCCTCTCTGTTCCTCTACACTCTCTTCCATCTTATGCTGTCTCTCCCTCTCCCCTCTGTTTCTCTGCACCCTCTTCCATCTTATGCTGTCTATCCCTCCCCCTCTCTGTTCCTCTACCCCCCTCTTACATCTTATGCTGCCTCTCCCTCTCTACTCTTTCCCTCTGCTCGGATTACGTGTATTTTCTGGTGAAACGCTTCCGCATTACGATTATTTTCTGACAACGCTGCCTCATTACGATTATTTTCTGGTGAAACGCTGCTGCCCTATGATTAATTTCTGGTGAAATGCTGCTGCAATAAGTTTATTTCCTGGTGAAACGCTGCCACCTTACGAATATTTTCCGGTGAACTGCTGCTGCAATAAGTGTATTTTCTGGTGAAACACTGCCACATTACGATTATTTTCTGGTGAATTACGATTCTGAATTACGATAATTACTATTATTTTCTGATAAAACACTGCCGCATTATGATTATTTTCTGGTGAAACGATGCTGCATTATGATTATTTTCTTGGGGAGAGGGGCTGGGGGGGGCGCCACAGGTTTTCTCGCCTGGAGTGACAAAATGACTAGAGGCACCCCTGAATCTATTAAATTATGCCTGCTTAATTTTGTTATTATGCTGTCTAGTTTTTTATTTGGGACATATTCTACTGCCTGGTTAATTTCTGGTTGTTCTGTTTACTCTGAATTTGTTGTGTATATCTGATATATCGTGTACGTCTTTGAATTTTGCTACATACTCCTAATTCAAATGCCTATTTGCAGTGCTGAATTTGACCACAAGATGGTGCTTTGTACAACATTAACATCGCAGTAGTGGGACGTTTTTAGTTATACGCATTTGTCTTGCCACCTTGGTGATCACGTCGTTTAGAGCCGGCACACACAGTGACATATCGCGCCTTAGCTGCAGGAACGTGGAAATGACTCAGATGAGTGCGCTCCACGCCACTGGAGGTGGGGATTTGATGCAAAAGCCACACAGATATGGCGCGGCATGTATAGAGGCCTGCCCAGCTGAGATTAGTTGAATTAAGTATGGCTAAATGGCGCGACTGAGCCCAATAGCATACAGATGCTGGGTGTTTTTGTACAGGTACAGTATGTGAACTGCTTCTATTGGATTGTATAATTTCTTGAAGATGTGGCATCCTACCTAATAAAACGCAAGTGTCTCTGCGTCCCATGTCCCTGTGTATGTCTTTTTTTGCAGTTCGCATGTGCAGAGAGGGACGCAGAGACACAGAGAGTGGCTTGTAGGGAAGGATGGGGCCAGAAGGGGCTTGCAGTCGTCTAGGCAGGAGGCGACAAGGGCATGGATGAGGAGTTTAGTGGTGTCAGGGGACAGGTAGGAGTGGATCTTGGAGATGTTGCGGAGGTGGAAGTTGCTGGATTGGGCAATACTTTGAATGTGGGGTGTAAAGGAAAGTGCAGAGTCCAGGGTAACACCTAGACAGCGGGCTTGGAAGGTAGGGCAGATGGTAGAATTTTTGATAGTGATGTGTAGATCTAGGAGGGGTGCAGCTGTGCGGGTGGGAATATCAGAAGCTCAGTGTTGTCCAAATTAAGCTTCAGGAACCTGGCACCCATCAAGGAGGAAATGGATGTGAGGCAGGCGGAGACTTTGTCCATGGTAAAGGAGGAAAGATCTGGGGTGTGGAGGTATATCTGGGTGTCATCAGCATACAGGTGGTAATTGAAGCCCATGGAGGAGATGATTTTGACAATTGAGGCAGTATAGAGTGAGAACAGTAGTGGTCCTAGGACGGAACTTTGAGGAACACCAACTGAGAGGGGTGTAGGAGTGGATGAGGAGCCATTGAAGAATGTTGTGAACTTGCTACTCTACTTGCTACTGGTAAGTGCGCTTGTAGCAAGTGTGGACTGGTCAGGCTGTCTCTTACCCCGCGTTACAGAATCTCACAGAAGTGAGCAGACCTTTCACATTTTTGAAAATATTTTTATTATATATTTTCATGGGACAACGCTGAAGATATGACACTTTGACACAAGTAGTCAGTGTACAGCTTGTATACCAGTGTAAATGTGCTGTCCTATCAAAATAACGCAACACACAGCCATTGAGGAACCGAGCACCGATTACATTTTTTTAAATTAACCTCCCCATAAGGGAGGTTCTAAACTGACACTTCTATTGGGGATGGGAGCAGCACCCTTAATTACCTATGGTTCCCCATCACCATCTTTGCTTCATACGGGCTGCACCGACTGCTTTTTGTATCTACTGGCAAAGCATGCCAGGAGATAAGGTCTGGCATATTCAAGTACATCTCTGTCCAGAGGAGCAGCCCCCCATAGGTAAGTAATGGTGCTCCACCCCCATGCCCCCAATGGCAATGACACTTTAGAACCTTATGGTGAGGTTAATTTAAAAAAATGTAATCGGCCCACGGTTCACTATTGCCAGCTGACAACAGCTAAGAGTTGAAAACGGGCATAACAAGGTTTTCTGTGTGCCTCCCTAAAAAAGCCTCCTTCTTTGCTCCCCCCCCCCCTCCCCAGGTCCAGGTCCCAACTGTCTTATCTGCAAAGCCACTTATGCTCTAGTTCCTGATTCTCAGAGAACTAGGGAGCACTAAGAGTACTATAGTGGTACTGTTAAACGCTCACCAGATGTGGTAAGCGTTTAACAGTACCACTATAGTACTGGTGGAGGGTTGTCACGCTCTGGCACTGCACCGATGGGAGTGTTATATCGGATGTCACTTGTTTATGGTTGAAGCTGGATTACGCTATGTCCCTTTATCCCTGTTTGAGTTTCAGATGCAAGCACGTTTGGACATCGATGAGATATCAATAACATGCAATCTTAGCTGATCTGTAATATAATCAGCCTGCATATTCAGTGAGAGTACCCAGTGTGGGTCTTTTCTGTCTGTTTGGAGTTTATGAAGATATCCAGAGATTGGAACTGTTGTCATTGACGAGATTTATACTGTATGTTGAGCGCCTGTACAGATTATCATATTACATTCTAATAGGGTGGTTACCCCCCACTGTGTGGCGATCCAAACACACCAAAGAACGCTTATGATAGTGACTGTATGATATGTTGCACATATTGCCGAAATTGGGTACATATATTTTGCATTTATTGCTTTGTTGGAGGAGCGCTCATATCCACTTTTATATTATAAAAGTAAAGGGTGGGAGTCATCAGCCAGACTCAGAAGAAGCAGCAGTATTTAGAAGAGCCTCTCTGGAGCCCGTCAGCTGCTTTAATACCAACCACCAAAGAGTTAAATATGACATCATCTAAGCAGGAACTCATCGCCTGCTATTGGCTGATAAAACCTTGTGATATTATGACAGGCACGGTCTTACTGAGCATGCCCGACCTATCACCTAGTTCTAAGAACTGTCATCTTGTTCTAAAGAGGCCATTTGTTTAATGTTCTTATGAGAATATTTTCATAACGATGGCTCATATTTATGTTGTTCGTCGCCAGCTAGTCTGGCCTCAACACTGGATAAACTCTTTAACCTTGGCTGGTTTTGTGTAAGACACAAAGCCATGTTCCAGTGTTTCTAGAAATGCTGCTTAAAGGGAGACTCTGCAAATCAAGTATTTTAACTAAACTCAGTTAAAGTAACTGAGGCCTATGAATTCAATCATATAATACTTAAATTCTTACACACATATTTTATTTGTATTCTTAGCAATCCCCTGCTCATCAACAAGAGGTGATAGTACTCTCACAGGCAGGGATAGGCTTTATGTAAACCCTAATTTTTGTATGTTAATGGTCAAGCCTGGTGGCAAAGTGCGATAATAATCTTTGTACTCAATCGTTTAAGCGCACATCCTATTCATATAAAAGTCCACATATAAAATCACATAAAGAGTCCACATATGCAGTGTCTTGGTTTCTTGTGCCACCGTCACCATGGACACCCAACAGTAAATAGACTCACCAGATGTATTGGCCACTGCTAGACTGGCCAACCATGCGCAAATCCAGGAGCCTCAATACTTCAGGATCCTGGTGCCACTTTAATGCGGTCCCTTTAGACCACCATCATTCTCCACATTATCCATGCATAGTACCTCAAAAAATTAGTCTGCATAGCGTAACTCCGTATGACACTTAAAACTTTGATTATAAAATTGCACTCACATGCTCCAAAAGTATTGCACACATAGAGTTTTATGGGCTCTACCTCGTTGCCAGGCAGGGCACTGCTTGTATTGGGTCCTCCAGCTCCCCCTCCACTCAGCTTGCAGACACCACCGCCTCCACCGGCCGTTCACTTCCTGGTATGTCCAACCTCCCGCCCGGTCGTGTCATATGGAGTTACGCTATGCAGACTATTTTTTTGAGGTACTATGCATGGATAATGTGGAGAAGGATAGTGGTCTAAAGGGACAGCATTAAAGTGGCACCAGGATCCTGAAGTACTGAGGCTCCTGGATTTGTGCATGGTTGGCCAGTCTAGCAGTGGCCAATACATCTGGTGAGTCTGTTTACTGTTGGGTGTCCATGGTGACGGTGGCACAAGAAACCAAGACACTGCATATGTGGACTCTTTATGTGATTTTTATGTAGACTTTTATATGAATAGGATATGCGCTTAAACGATTGTGTACAATTTTTCTAGGTCCTGCCTGACCTTGTGGTAGCGCACTCCATTTGTATTTTTTATTTTTAGTTTTTTAGCTATAGCGCTTTGATATTTTATATATCGATAATAATCTTTACCAGTACAATCTTCGGTAGTGAAATTAATTTTTTGTGGCATTCCTCAGAAATTTTTGTCCATATTGACATGATAGCATCTTGCAGTTGCTGCAAATTTGGCAGCTGCACATCAATGATACAAATCTACTGTTCCACCACATCCCAATGCTCTGTTAGATTGAGATCTGCTGATTGCGAAGGTCATTGGAGTGCACTAAACTAAACTTTTTTTTCATTTATGTATTTTTTTTTTATTGTCTTTTTTTATGCAAAATATTTGAGTACTATTGGAGAGTGTGAGAGGGAAGGTGTTAATTTTAAATGTAAGTGTGAGTCTGTTTATTGCAAAAAATGTATGTAGGTGTACAGTAATTTTACTGTTTGGCCACAAGGTGTCCCCTTACATTTTTCTTCCTTAGCACGTGAGCAGGAAGTAAAGCGTGTAAGTGTAACTTACAAGCTAATCAATGACACAGACATCTCATTGATGCCACGTTCATTGACTTGAAGACCTAGATCAATAAGTGGGAACTGTATTCCCATTTATTGATTTCCGAACCAATGGGTGGCGGCAAGAACGAGCATGGGAGCACGCGCGATTGGCCACGGCGGCGTTTTTTTTCATGAACGTAGCTTCTACATCCAAAATGCATAGGTGGATGTAGGAGCAATGTCCAAAAGGCTAAAGTAGTTAAAGTAACTGCAAAATGTATTGCTACTTTACACTACCCTTGATACATTTGAATACAAGAAAGATATGCATTTGGGTCCTTATACTGCTGTACTCATATTTTGGAGTCCTGCAGCCAAGGAAGATATTGCTTCTTAAACTTGTCATTTATTGGGGATAGATAAAACAATAGGTGCGAGTGGTTTGAATGTATTCATAGCTTTGTTCTCCACAGATCCAAGTCCAAACACCATCTGAAGTGACTATGGCCTACATATATCGCAAGAAGTCCTGTTTTCGATCAGCACTTATAATTCAGGATGAAAATGAAAAAGACACGCTTACAATATCTGTAGAAGCAGGTTCCGTGTCAATGTCATCAAGGACTTATAGGGTGAATCAATAATTATGGTTCTAGCATTGGAAAGGGATTATTTTGTTGAATATGAAGAACAGAGCATTTAAAGTAAGGACATTAAAGGATACCTTACAGCAAAACCAATTTAATGAAAAACGTCCCCCTCGTTCCCGGGTACCGATCCCCTGACCTTACTTCCTGGCCGGGGTGGTCACGGCTGAATGCACAGGCACTGCCCAGCGACGCGTGTCCTCCTAAAATGTTTTTATAGTTTAAAATAACAGTTGAGTGGGATAGTGTTAGAAGCAATAGCTATTTGTGTTTCCCTACAGAAAATGTAGTCTCACTTAACCTCCATGACAGCAATAAAAACCTCAGTGGCCCACATGCAATTGACTTTTTCTCCTGAGTTTTCTCCTATGCGATAATTTTTCATATTCAATGTAATCACTTTTTCCACTGGTACTGTATATCTATGTCACCTGTGGCACCCTCCAAGCCACGATGACATAGATATACCATTTTAGCTTGCAGCCCTGCTGTGCACGATCGGGTGCGCTTCAGAGTGCACCCCCCGGCACTGTCAGCTGCATTACTAATTGGTGAAAGGGAACATGTTCCCTTGTAGCCAATTAGTGAACCGATCCCCCCCGCGGATGAACGATCAACGCCGTAGCCAACAGCGGTGATCCTTCAGCTCTCCCTCTCCGTGGCCAGATAGGATAAAAAAAAAAATGCCCCTGCAAGGAGAATATTTCACCTTACCTGGTTCCTGCGATCATGCTGCAGCTCCAGCTTCCATTCACTGCTCTTCACCCAGCCCTGTCATCAAGCCCGGTACCCGGTTGTTCGGTATCACAGGGCTGAGTGCAGCGCGGTGAACGGAGGCTGGAGCTGCAGCATGATCGCAGGAACCAGGTAAGGTGAGATATTCTCCTTGCAGGGGCATTTTTTGTAACCTATCTGGCCACGGAGGGGGCTAAGTGTTAAGGGGGGGGGGGGGGCACATCTGGCTATCCATAACGGAGGGTAGGGGGGCTAAATCTGAAAGGGGGTGGTTGAAATGTTTATTAGGGCCCATCAGGGTAACAGGGGGTGGGGATTTCATAATGGAGGGCACATCTGATGGTCCTGCTTTATTCTCCTGGCTATACTGGGGGCGGTCTGATACTGGGCACACATCTGGCTATCTATCCTTGGGGGACATAAAACTGGTGGCATGTCTTTTACCTACTGTAGCACTTTTTATTTTTTACTAGAATTAAAAAAAACAAAATATCCCCCAATGAACGTCTACTTTATGCTGAAAAAAACGATATCCAGATCATTTAGGTGTCGTGAGTAGGGATACAGTTATGGCTGTTTAAATAGGGACATGACTACAATGTCAAAACTGCTCTGGTCCAGAAGGGGAAAACAAGGTCTGGATGCGAAGTGGTTAAATTAACTTTTTAGCACTCTACAATGGAAAAAGTACCACAAAGCAAGTGAATAATTACTGTCATAACTATTTGGAATGTTTGCATACTGGTGGTATAAAAGACATGTTATTTACCAGTAGAGATGGCTCGAACCTCCGATTTTCGGTTCAATACACTTCAATACGGATGCGAACTTTGAAAACTAGAAACACTTATGCTGGCCACAAAAGTGATGGAAAAGATGTTTCAAGGGGTCTAACACCTGGAGGGGGGCATGGCGGAGTGGGATACACGCCAAAAGTCCTGGGGAAAAATCTGGATTTGACGCAAAGCAGCGTTTTAAGGGCAGAAATCACATTAAATGCTACATTGAAGGCCCAAAGTGCTTTAAAACATCCTGCTTGTGTATACATCAATCAGGGAGTGTAACTGCTTCACACTGACTGACCAAACTCACTGTGTAACACACCGCAAACAGCTGTTTGTGTAGTGACGGCCGTGCTGGACTGGTGCGCACCATGGCCAGAATGCAGGTGATGGCGGCTTTCCAGCCCATATGGTCGCCGGGCTGTGGTAGTTCAATGACAGAACAACAGTGACTGTCCAGCTGATCAAATTTGGTCTGTCCACAATGAAACAACGACCTTATTATCTTGGGTGTGCCCCCCCCCCCCCCCCCCAAGACACTCATATAGCCGTCCGTCATTGCTTCATTGTGATACGCAAGCCCCTTCACCGTGGCAAGGTAATGATCACGAAGGGGAATTGGCACATGTACATGCCTTTCGTTTTGTTGTTGCAGCTGCAGTGCAGCCAGAAAAATTAGGCAGGCATGTACACGTACCAGAAAAATTATTATAGAGGCTGCTGCTAGCAGCGGCCTTAAAAATTCAGGAATCTGCCTGGTGTCCTGGACCCTGTTGGTGGCGGCGGAGAAGGCAGTCAAGCGGCCTGCAGGCAGAGATGCTGTGTGGGGAGTGACTTAGTCTTGGGGCAGGCAGCCAGTCACACAGCGTGCAGGCTGAGATGCTGTGTGCAGGGACTGACTTAGTCATCGGGCGGGCAGAAGCCCTCCGGGATCCATGCCTCATTAATTTTGATAAAGGTGAGGTACTGAACACTTTTGTGACTTAGGCGACTTTTCTTCTCAGTGACAAACCTCCAGCTGCGCTGAAAGTCCTTTCTGACAGGACGCTTGAGGCAGGGCAAGACAGAAGTTGGATGGCAAATTGTGACAGCTCTGGCCACAGGTCAAGTCTGCGCACCCAGTAGTCCAAGGGTTCATCGCTGCTCACAGTGTCTACAGCCACACTTAAGGCCAGGTAGTCGGCTACCTGCCAGTCGAGGTGTTGGTGGAGGGTGGATCCGGAAGGGCTAAGGCAAGGCTTTGGACTAAAGAATGTCCGCATGTCCGACATCACCATGAGATCACTGGAGCGTCCTGTCCTTGCCTGCGTGGACAGGAGGAGGGTTACAGGCAGTGGTACCTTTTTATCCGTTGTGCTGTGACATCACCCTTAAACGTACTGTAAAGCATAGTTGCCAGCTTGTTCTGCATGTGCTGCATCCTTTCTGCCTTCAGGTGAGTTGGTAACATGTCCGCCACTTTGTGCCTATACCGACGGTCTAGTAGCGTGGCCACCCAGTACAGCTCATTCCCCTTGAGTTTTTTTTCATACGGGGGTCCCTCAACAGCATGAAAGATGCCATCTGCACAAATTTGGATCCAGATGTACTATCCATCTCCTCTTGCTCTTCCTCGGTGACATTAGATAAGTTCTTCTTCCCCCCAGCCACGAACAATACCACGGGAACGTTGAGCAGCACAAGCCCCCTGCGATGCCTGCTGCGGTTGTTCTTCTGCCGCCGCCTCCTCCTCCAAAAAAAAAACACCTTCCTCATCATGAGTCTGACTCCTCTTCCCCACACGACTCTTCCTCCTCCTCCCCCCTCTGTGCTGCCACAGGTGTTGAGGAAACATCTGTTTCTGATGAGAATTGATCCCACAACTCATCCTCCTGTAACTATTCCTGTTCATGCTCCTCCACAGCTTGATCCACCACTCTGCGCACGGCACGCTCCAGGAAGAAAGTATACGGGATCAAGTCGCTGATGGCGCCCTCACTGCGACTCACCAGGTTTGTCACCTCCTCAAACGGCCTCATGAGCCTGCAGGCATTTCGCATGAGTGTCCAGTTCTTCAGCCAGAACATCCCCATTTCCCCAGAATGTGTCCTTCTACTGTAGTTGTAGAGATACTGGGTGACGGCTTTCTCCTGTTGTAGCAGGAGGTTGAAGATCAGCAGGGTCGAATTCCAGTGAGTCGGGCTATCGCAAATCAAGCGTCTCACCGGCAAGTTGTTTCTCCGCTGAATATCCGCAAAGCGTGCCATGGCCGTGTAAAACTGCCTGAAATGCCCACACAACTGGCCTGCTTCAGGACGTCCTGTAAGCCTGGGTACTTAGACACAAATCTCTGAATGATGAGATTCAGCACATGTGCCATGCAGGGAACATGTGTCAACTCTCCCAAATTCAAAGCCAAAATGAGATTGCTGCCGTTGTCACACACCACGTTGCCAATCTCCAGTTGGTGCGGGGTCAGCCACTGATCCACCTGTTTGTTAAGAGCAGCCAGGAGAGCTTCTCTAGTGTGACTCTCCGCTTTGAGGCAAGACATGTCTAAGATGGCGTGACACCGTCGTACCTGGCAGGCCCTGGGGAGCTGGGGCTGTGTAGCTGGAGAGGAGATCGCAGCACCAGTAGAGTTGAACTGCCACTCAGCCAAGGAGGAGGAGAACAACAGCGAAGAGGATGTAGCAGGAGGAGAGGAGGTGGCAGCAGGCCTGCCTGCAAGCCGTGGAGGTGTCACAAGTTCCACTGCACAGCCACGTACTCCCTGCTTGCCAGCGGTCACCAGGTTGACCCAATAGACTGTGTAAGTAATCTAGCGGCCCTGACTGTGCTTGGCAGACCAGGCATCCGTGATCAGATGCACCCTTGACCCAACGCTGTGTGCCAGATATGACACCACTTGCCTCTCAACTTCCTGGTACAGTTTGGGTATCGCCTTTTTAGAGAAATAATCGCGGCCTAGTATCTTCCACTGCGGTGTCCCAATGGCCACAAATTTACAAAAGGCCTCAGAGTCCACCAGCTGGTATGGTAACAGCTGACGAGCTATCGGTTCCGCCAAGCCAGCTGTCAGACGCCAGGCAAAGGGGGTGACTGGCAGAAATTGGCTTCTTCCCCTCAAAGATTTCCTTCACGGACACCTGGCTGCTGTGGGCAGAGGAGCAGGAACCGCTTAAGGTGAGAGGTGGAGTGGAGGAGGGTGGCGAAGAAGTTCACAGATGAACTGTTCGGGCCATCTCTATTTACCAGTTGTGAAAATATCACCTAGGAGAAAACTCAGGTGATAAAGTGAATTGCATATGGCCCCATGGCCTAGATGCAATTCACTTTTTCTCCTGAGTTTTCACTTTACTTTGCAATAGAAAAAGTATAAAAAATTAGATTAATTTTATTTATTTTTATTTATTTATTTTTTTGCTTGCTGGTGGCTTAAAAAAGCATTTTATTGACTAGTTTGAAAATATTACCTGGGAGAAAACTTATGAGAAAAAGTTAATTGCATATGAGCCAATTTATTTGTTGACTGTAT
Organism: Hyperolius riggenbachi; assembly: GCF_040937935.1. Classification (NCBI taxonomy): domain Eukaryota; kingdom Metazoa; phylum Chordata; class Amphibia; order Anura; family Hyperoliidae; genus Hyperolius; species Hyperolius riggenbachi. The sequence continues at coordinate 146,563,993 of NC_090649.1, forward strand.
CTGTTTCTACTGGGATTACCTCTCACTTTGTGACACTCATGAATGGAATAGCAAGTGAGTAAAATTCCCCCCAGTCTCAACCTAAAATACTAAACACAAATATAGGGGTAGGTTTAGGCCTGACCCACTAGCAGCACTTTTCTAAGTGCATATGATTTGTAAAGCTCTTGTTAATGTAATACTATGGGTGATTTAAAAAAAACACATCCCTCAAGTGGGATCACACACATAGCATTACATTAGCTATAGCTTTTCAAATCACAAGCACTTAGAAAAGAGCTGTTAGTGGGTCCCAAGCCTTAGGCTTAAATATGGGAGCTGCATTTCACAGTCATCCTGATTGTGATTTAAAGAGAACCTGTAATAAAAAAAAGCCCTCTGGGGGATACTTACCTTGGGAGGGGGAAGCCTCAGGGTCCCAATGAGGCTTCCCCGTCCCCTGTAGCTGCGGGGAATCCAGCACTGACTCCCCCGAAACCTCACCCGACAAGCAATTATATAGTTACCTCCCCACGATTCTGCGCAGGCGTACTAGCGGCTCTATGTTCAGGTAAGGTGGAAATAGCCGAGCCCGATCGTATCCACTCTACTGCGCAGGCGCAAAGGACTCCGATCGGGTCCAGCTTTTTCCGCCTTAACCCGAACGGGGAGCCGCTAGTGCACCTGTGCAGGATCTCGGTAGGTAAATATTTACCTCGCCCCGGTTCTGGGGGCTGCAGTGCTGGATTGCCGGGACACCGGAGGATGGGGAAAGCCTTGTAAGGATCCAGAGGCTTCCCCCTCCCTAGGTAAGTATCCCCCAGATGTTTTTTTTTTTTACATTACAGATTTCCTTTAAAGAGAAACTGCAGTGAAAACAACAATTAATAAAAATGCTTATTTTTTACAATATTCATTTATAGACTATTTAGTCTATATTCTTTTCTCTAACTGGTGGTTTCATATTTAGTTGTGCCAGGAGATCTTTATGGAATGTTCGTTGCTGAGAGAACTATGCACAGAGGGAGATATTGCTTGCTTGGCAGTTGTAAAAAAGATGTTATTTCCCATAATGCAACATCATTGTGGGATGCGTTTCACTACATTATCAGCCATACAGAACCCCCTGATGATCTATTCGATAAAAGTTAAAGGCTTGGGAAAGGGGGTATCAGCTACTGATTGTAATTCAGTTCAATCCTCGGTTAAAGTGGACCCAAATTAAAAATACAAGATTTCAGAAATAAAATCTATTTTCTAAATTATAATAATAAATAGCAGCCTTTTTTCAGCTGCTTGATGACAAATATAAAATATTTTACATTTATTGGAGGAACCCCTCCTTTCCTTTCCTATTGCCGGGACAGAATCCGGCAGACTGGTGCAGTAGGAGGTGTCCAGCAAAGGAGGAATTGCTAATTGCTGCCACCTGTATAACCCTAGTTGTGAAAAGAGAAGGGAGAAAAGCATGCACTGAAATGCTCATAGGCTTGAAGGAGTGTTTATGTTTGTATGTGTCAGAGCGGTACAACTAAATATTTTGAATTTAAAAAATGTTTGGTTTGGGTCCGCTTTAAATGTCGTTTTTAAGTGTTAAATAAGTTAGTGGCATGAAACAAGTATACAGCTAGTTTAGTCTGAACTGCCATCCTGGTTGTTCTGGGTCAGACATTCTAAACTTTAAAGTCAAGATCAGGAGGATTTAAAAAAGGTGCACTTATAAAACATAATTTAACATTCCTATTATAATTTTTTTTTTATATTTCCAAGAATGTTGTACACTTTGAGAAGCCCTCAATTATGGAATTTGAAAAGGGTTCCTGAAAAAAAGGGTTCCTGATGAAGCCAAGAAATGTTAATTCGGTTATATAAGGGCACTGGATATAGCCAAGAAAAAGTGATAAGATGACAGATATAGCCAAGAAAATATAATTCGGTTATAAAAGGGCGCTGGATATAGCCCAAGAAAAGTGATTTTGGTTATAAAAGGGCGCCTGATGTAGCCAAGAAATGTGATGACTATGTCCTAACTTCTCTCACACAGAACCCTCCCCCCCTTGGTGATGCCTAACCCTAAAGACTCACCTGGTGGAGCCTAATCCTAAATCCTCCCCCATTGGTGCCTACCCCTAAGACCCCCCCTATTGGGGCCTAACCCTAAGATCCCCCTGGCAGTGCCAAACCCTAAGAGCCCCCCAGTGGTGCCTAACCCTAAGCCCCCCAGGAGTGCCTAATCCTAAGACCCCCCTGGTGGTGCCTAACCCTAAGATCCCCTCTTGTGATGCCTAACCTCCCCCAGTGGTGCCTAAACTTAATCTCCCATGGTGGTTCCTAATCTTTTCGATATAACCGACTGAACTGGTGTAACCAAATTATTATCATTGTAGACGCATTTCAAAACATATGTTATTCTAAATATATAGCCGAATTGGTAACCTGCTGGTATAACCGATTAGTGTTGGGCGAACAGTGTTCACCACTGTTCGGGTTCTGCAGAACATCACCCTGTTCGGGTGATGTTCGAGTTCGGCCGAACACCTGACGGTGCTCGGCCAAACCGTTCGGCCACATGGCCGAACTAAGAGCGCATGGCCGAACGTTCCCCGAACGTTCGGCTAGCGCTGTGATTGGCCGAACGGGTCACGTGGTTCGGGCCCGAACGCGCTCTGATTGGCCGAACGGTCACGTGGTTTGGGTAAATAAATACACGAACCACGTCATATCTCCTCCATTTGTCTGTGGGTTTAGCTTTGGGTAGGCAGGCAGGGTAGTTCGCTCTCCAGCCACGCTAGCCAGGGTCCCCCCCAGTCATTGTGTGTCGCTGCTGGGAACAGTAGTACACCGCTCGCTCAGCCACACTATATATAGCATTGTTTACTGCCACTGTGTACCTCGCTCAGCCACGCTATATATAGCATTGTGTTTTCTGACACTCTGTGTACACGACTTAGCCTGACTAATATAGCATTGTGTGTACTGCCACTGTGCACCTCGCTCAGCCACGCTATATATAGCATTGTGTTTTCTGACACTCTGTGTACACGGCTTAGCCTGACTAATATAGCATTGTGTGTACTGCCACTGTGCACCTCGTTTAGCCACGCTATATATAGCATTGTGTTTTCTGACACTCTGTGTACACGGCTTAGCCTGGCTATATAGCATTGTGTGTACTGCCACTGTGCACCTCGCTCAGCCACGCTATATATAGCATTGTGTTTTCTGACACTCTGTGTACACGGCTTAGCCTGACTATATAGCATTGTGTGTACTGCCACTGTGTACCTCGCTCAGCCACGCTATATATAGCATTGTGTTTACTGCCACTCTGTGTACACGGCTCAGCCAGACTATATAGCATTGTGTGTACTGCCACTCTGTGTACACCGCTCAGCCAGACTATATAGCATTGTGTGTACTGCCACTCTGTGTACACGGCTCAGCCAGACTATATAGCATTGTGTGTACTGCCACTCTGTGTACACCGCTCAGCCAGACTATATAGCATTGCGTACTCTGCCAGTCAGTGTGTATATTGCTGGGATCAGTAATACTCCACTCACCGCCAACCACTATATGAGCTCACCATGAGTTCCTCAGAGACCTCCGCTGTGAGCAGCACTCCCAACAACAGCAACAGCCAACGCCCCACGCAAGCTATAACATCCACTACAGCAGCCAGTGGTCAGCAGCAGCCCTCTCCGGAGGAGAATGTTGTGTCCATCGGTCCGTCGCCAGAACGATTAATGAGGGCTGCCATTGAGGAGATGATGGGGCCTGATGTGGAGGAGGAGGTCGGGCTCAGGCCAGCATCCCAAGTTAATGTTGAGGACGATGAGGGGTCTGTGTCTGGGGATGTTGGGGTGGCAGAGGTGGTGGGTGGGTCAGACTCAGGAGAAGAGTTGTATGATGAGGATGATGATCGGGACCATCTGTATGTGCCTCAGAGTCCGACCCCGGAAAACATGTTGTATCGTGTGTTTAGGTACTAAAATCTGCGTTCCCACTTCCCAGTACTGCCTGCAGTGCCCGGGTCCACGGATCCATATAATTTTTTGGGCAGCACTATCAAACTGTGGTACTATGAGTGAGTTGCCATGGTCCTTCTGTGCTGCCTGTCACACTCACCGTCTGTCTGCAGATGGATTGTTCAACACAGCTACGCCATCTGACATGTAGTCCTGGACCTTGACCATCTTCTCTAGGCGATTGGTGTTGGAGGACGTGGAACTGCCCGATTGCTGTTCTGTGGGCTGCTGCATGGGTGTCAGAAAATGTTCCCACTCCAAGGACACTGCCAATACCATTCCCTTTTGGGCACTAGCAGCAGCTTGTGTTCTTTGCTGCCCTCCTGGTCCTCCTGGGTTTGCTGAAGTCAGTCTGTCGGCGTACAACTGGCTAGAGAATGAGGAGGATGTCAATCTCCTCTCTAAAGTCTCCATCCTCAAGGGCCTGCTGGAATTGTTCCATTTTTGACCTGTCTGACACTTTCTTCAATCAGTTTTTTAACATTGTGTTTGTATAAACTGGGTATAAACCAAGTAATTGGTGTTGTCCAGATTCCAGAATAATGAATAATAATGAATAGTGAATAATGCGCGGGCCGCGTTCAATGCAGTCTAGCATGAATTGAGCCATGTGTGCCAGAGAGTCCTGCCAGACTCCTCTATCTTCATGTTCTTGTAAGCGTTGTGATTGTTGTGATGCACCATATTCTTCACCAGCATCACTTTCTTCCTCTTCTGCTGTCCTTTCCCGCTAAATTGTGGAAGTCCAACGTGCACCGCTCTGTCCCTCGGCAGTGGGGGCATCCAATTCCTGCTCCAACTCCAGCTGTTCCTCGTCCTGTTCTTTGTCATAGCTGGGACCAGCGTTTCCTGAGGCAGGTTGCCTGATGTTGGTATCATCACGCTGATCGTTTTCATCTTCAGAATCCCCCACTTGCATCATGCCAGCTGGTTCCATCTTCAACATTGATTTCTTCAGTAAACACAGCAGTGGTATTGTAATGCTGACTGTAGAGTTGTCACTGCTCAGTCACGCAACGTGGATTGCTCAAAATTTTGGAGGACTTGGCAGAGATCCAACATGGTGGCCCAATCAGATCCACAGAAGCTTGGTAGCTACTAGCTGCTGGAATGCGCCTCGGCACTGCGCAAAAGCGTGCTAGCATGTGCAGCGTAGAATTCCAGCGCGTAGGCAGGGACATCACCCAGCGAGCGATGGTGCGCTAGATTGAAGCGCTCCTGCATCTCTTGGTGAGTCCTTCAGAAGCGGTACTGGACTTTTAACAATGTTTTTTTTTTTTCTTCAACAGAAGATCTGCCACGTTGGAGTGAGGAGGACGCCGCCGACCCCGACATCAAGCTGAACCCCGGCGAACTCCAAGCAGAGGATCTTCAGGAACCCTCAAGGCTTTGAGCAAGCTGAGGAGGATCAGCAGTCCCGACGAGACCTCTCCTCATATGCGACTGAGTGCAGTGGAGCTCCCCAGAACAACCTCTCAGTTGTCACTTTGTCACTGGTCACTTTGTCACTTTGTCACTTTGTCATTTTGTCACTTTGTCAGTTGTCACTTTGTCACTGGTCACTTTGTCACTTGTCACTTTGTCATTTTGTCACTTGTCACTTTGTCACTTGTCACTTCTCACTTTGTCACTTGTCACTTTGTCATTTTGTCACTTGTCACTTTGTCACTTGTCACTTCTCACTTTGTCACTTGTCACTTTGTCATTTTGTCACTTGTCACTTTGTCACTTGTCACTTCTCACTTTGTCACTTGTCACTTTGTCATTTTGTCACTTGTCACTTGTCACTTTGTCATTTTGTCACTTTGTCATTTTGTCACTTTGTCACTTTGTCACTGGTCACTTTGTCACTTGGTCACTTGTCCAGATGATCTCGGTACACCTCCTGAGATTCAAATTCCTGCACACATTGCTCTGGGATTTGGGTGTGATGAATGATGCATCTAACTGGCCACCGGAGGCAATTAAGGCCTTCAAAACATTGAAAGCAGCTTTCTGTTCCGCCCCCATTTTGCGTCATGTTGAGTTGTTGACGTCATGTTCATCCTCGGCCTCGCCTTGCATTTCAGTGCGAGGTGCATTTTCCACAGAAAAAGGTTGTGAATCCGGGCACAACATTTGTGGCTGTTCCATTGACCTTTCACAGGTAGAAGATTGTGGGGGTGGGAATAGCTCCTCCGAATAGCCCATTGTGTCCTGAAAACTACTCATTGCATTGCTTTGCGCACACATTTTTTTGTCCTCATGCAAGGCCTGAGTTGCACCTGAAAGCGTGGCCTTCTCCTCCTGCGCCTCCTCCTGTTCCATCACGTCTGCTGCTGCTGGGTTAGCGTTGACGCCCGGTCCCTGTTTATTGAACCTCTTATCTTTATTACATTTATGACTGCATGGCGGTAAAAAGCATGCTATCCGCACGCTTCTTGTCCTCATGCAAGGCCTGGGTTGTTGTGTCTCAAAAAGCATGGCCTTCTCCTCCTGCGCCTGCTCCTGTTCCATCACGTGTGCTGCTGCTGCTGGGTTACCGTTACCGGTCCCTTTTCCTGGAACCTCTTCTCTGTATTACATTTATGACTGCATGGCGACAAAAAGCATGTTACCTGTGCAAAGAAACATGACATTTTCCACATTTAAAAGACAGTTTTTCCTTTGAAACTTTACAATCAATTTTCTCAAAAACTATAAGCTCTTTTTCAAATATTTTTTTTCCTCTTGTACCCACTCCCAAGGTGCACATACCCTGCTAATTTGGGGTATGTAGCATGTAAGGAAGCTTTACAAAGCACGAAAGTTCGGGTCCCCATTGACTTCCATTATGTTCGAAGTTCGGGTCGAACACCCGAACATCGCGGCCATGTTCGGCCTGTTCGGCCCGAACCCGAACATCTAGATGTTCGCCCAACACTATAACCGATCTTTAGATGTCCTTGTTGTAGCCGCATTTTATGTTATACTGAAAATATAACCAAATTTGTGATATAACTGAACTTTTGACCTGGTGATATAACCGATCTTTACCCGTCCTCCTTGTAGCCGCATTTATATAGCTGTAAAATAATCTTGGCTGTATCTGGCGCCCTTTTATAGCCCCCCAAAAAAACTAGGCTATATCCGGCGCCCTTCTATAGCCGGAAAAAAAAACTTGGGCATGCTTTTCACCACCTTATAACCGCGATTCGCAGCAAATGACATTGCAGTCTATGGCAGAGCCTTTTTTTACACAGACTCATGACCCCTTTTTAATGGATACCCTTCATTGCAAAGGTTTCCCAAGGTATATTGCACTTCAGCAAATTGCTCCGATTAAGAAACTTATAAGAATGAGAAATGGGTGCTTATCCACAAGTACAGTCACTGGGAGTTTACATTTACTTTTCTTTTCACTTGAGAAAAATGGATATTGTAATAATGCTACAAGAAAAATGTACACTGATTAGAATGCACATAACATGTGGAAAACTGTGCACATTTAGATCAATACATGCTCACAAAAAATGCATTTCCTGATCAATAATTCTTTATGAAGTAGTGCAATTTATGGTCAAGCCAACACCCATAATGCGATAAATAAAATACATTGTCCAGGAATAACAATAAAATATCTTGAGAACAAACTATACATACCCTATAGAACCTGATATAAACTGTCAAAAACAATGTTAAACAGAACATAACAAAGCCCTTTTAAAATTCAACCATAGGATAAGCTCCAATCTCACAAGTGCAGTGTCTCAATATCTCTTCTTATCCCTTTCTTAGATAAATTCTGTTGCTGAGAAGAGTCAAGTTGGAAAGATCTATTTTCGCTCTACTGAGGTGTTTTGTGGTGATATGTCACTGAATTTAGAAATTTCCTTTCCATTGGAAATGGATGTGAAAATGAAAGCTGCATTAGTCTGTGCATGCATTGTGTTGGTACGTTATTTGCTACTAAGTTGTTCTATATAATGGTGAACTTAATGTTGATTTGGTCTCCAGGTGTAAATTGTTTTCAGAAGTTGCCTAAGGTCTTGGCCTTGGCTCTTGGCCTTCTCTACTTTAGTACTAGGCATAATACAGCAATTTCATTTCAGCTAGAAACTGTGGCATATGTTTACTGATAAATAATTTATTAGAGATTCTCAATTTATATCATAAATAATTGTAATTAGTACTAAGCAGAGTGATCACTATTAGTACAACTACTAGTACTCCATGGCACTATGGACCTTGAAGAGCTCTGGGCACTAGTCTCCTTTAGGTGACCAAGAGAGAAACCTCATGGAGAGCAGTTCTCAAATCGCAACACCCTCTATAACTTGAAGCTGAATAGTTTGGCTGTAGTTATTACTACAACCTATTTGAAATCTAAAAGTTAGATAGGGTGCTGTCCACCCATCACATTAGTATAATTTTAATATGAGTTTTCCTGCTGGGTCACCTCAAGTAGATTAGCGCCAAGCTCTGCCCAGCTCCACCATGATTCTCCAACAAATCATCTGGCCCACCACTTCCAGCCTTAGACCCCAAATCTATGAAAATCTTCTTCCACATTCTTCCATGTCATCCATACGATTCTTACATTGTCAGTCAGGAAGTCACCTCCCTTCTGTTTTTTAGTAGGAAGCATTTTTGAATTGCCCTATTTTTAACACGCACTCCAAGTGGCTATCCAATGCAATCATCCACTCTTCTTCAGTGATGAAGCTCAGCATTACTTACATTTTTTTTGTACACATTGTTTTGTACAGGTCAGTGGATATTCCTTAACACTTGGCATTTCTAAAATGCAAGAGCCTCTTCATCTAAATGTGCAATTACTAGAATTGGCTTTATTCGATGCAGCAAAAAAATAGCCCTTGCTGAACTTTTTGTCCTGAGTTTTGATGTCGTTCTCGCTCCATCTCAGATCATTGGTAATAGTAATGCCTAGGAATGTATCAATATAGATAATGGGTTGAGTGAAGTCCATGTTCAGTTCTGCAGTTTATGCTGCATTGAGGACAAGCTTGCCGTACTTGCACCATTTGCGGATTCTTTCAATCTCATGGCATTATGCTTGTTTGTCTACAAGGCCAAGGATGTTAATATCATCCGAAAAGTTGTTTGTTTACAGGGAGAACAGGATTGGCCACATAAAACACCCTTATGGTTAGTTGCCTAGTACTGATTTATGATTGCAATGTAATGCCAAAACCTGCAATGATATTCATATACTTGCTTGCTGATGTAACAAAGAATGCTTATGATATGCACCTACCTTGTATTTCTGATTGAAGCCAATACATTTCCTTAATGGCTTGAATACATTTATGGTCCACCTCAATATGTGTGAATGGCAAGCTGCTAAGTGCGGGCATTAGAGGCTGCTGGTGCTGAACAGTGGTTACCAAGGGCAGCCACTAAATCATTTTCTTTTAGAACTGACTTAGGTTTGTCCACAGGCTCTAGGTACAGGTAGGATTGGTTCTCAAATATGCAGTAGAACTTGTTAAGTTCCTACTAATCTGATGCTTGGCATTGCATGTTGGATGGGTTTGACGTTTGTTGCTGTTCTGAGGCCTTTCCAGACTTCCTGTTAGTTGTTAGTCCACATTTTGAATCCCAGTTTTTCTGAGTATTCCTTTTTTATGGCTCTAAATTTCTGATTTAAAGAATTTCTAATTATCTTGTACTCCTTAAAGTGTACTTGACATGACACTCAAAAAAAAATCATACATACCTGGGGCTTCCTCCAGCCCCCTTCGGCCTGATCGCTCCCACTGCACTGTTCTCAGCCTCCTGGATCTTCTGTAAGGGCTCCCGGTAACTTCGGCCAGTCAGCGCATGTGCAGTAAGCCCCGACTTCAGAAGTTACCAGGAACCCTTACAGTGGATCCAGAACGGCACCAAGGGAGCGATCAGGCTGAAGGGGGCTGGAGGAAGCCCCAGGTATGTATGAATTTGTTTGTGTGTGTGCCATCTCAGGTTCTGTTTAAAGTGAATCTAAGCTCCAGCAAATAAATACTGGGACTTCTACCAGCTGTCCTCTGTTCCCCCGCCGCCGCTTAGTTTTGATTCTGCCGACTGATCAGTCATCCTTGTACGTGTTCACGTCGGCGAGAGCATCCTGTGCAGGCAGAGTATGAGGTTTTCTCTCATCACGCCTAACATTCTGGCCGATATGGACATAAATGAGAATGCACGTGGCCAGGGCACAGACCGCTGACTCATTAGTTGGCAGAATCAAAACTAAGTGGCGGCGGGGGAACAGAGGATCATTGAGGAGGGCTGGTAGAAGCCCCAAGTAAGTGAAACTCTTAATTTGCTTGGGTTTATTCTGAAGGTCCTTCATGAAATGCATACCTCTTTGCAACAGCTGATATAGGAAGTGACATTCTCCACCTATTCATCCAGAGAGAGTGTCTACAGGGCCTACCTGTCAGTGCAGTCAAAGAGGCCTGTAGGTGCAGCTTCACCTCCTCTGTCCTAGTTGTCCTTGTTACTGTCCATCTTTTGGCAGTCTTGAGAGGTGGCTTGGTGGACTCAAGGTATCTTCTGTAGGTGGGGATGGGTAGATGGATAAAACAGTGGTCAGAGTTTCCCAGGGCAGGCCATGGAGTGGCCTTCTATGCATCCCTAAGGACGGTGTAGCAGTGGTCCTGGGAGTTTTGGCTTTTAGTGGGGCATTGATTGATTGTAGTGAGGCAGCTCCTGTCGAAGGTTTGTTCTGTAATAATAAATATTTGTTTTTCCCCCCACAGGGTCGCATGTGGGTTTGACATGCTGTTTACTTTTAAGGGAAATACATTTTGAAGACTGAAGTGGAAGAATTGTTACAGTGATCACCTGAGATATTCAATGTTTATATTTTATTGATATAATGCATCTTTGTTTGAGCTTTTGAAACTAAATACCTAACAATTTAAGTTTGAATGCATTATTAGCAGGTGCCAGCAACAGTTATTACCCAGCCAGCTTTTATGGTAGCAGGAAAAAGGGCGCCGGCTGAGGGTGGCAGAAAAGGGCGCCGCCATAGACTCTAATGCAATTATCGTTAATACTGCGAGAACAGCAGAAAAGAGGGCGCTACGATAGTTAACGACATTAGAACATTACAGTTTTTGAAGTATGTTATCATTTTAGAAGCTTGCTTGCTCATTACTTTGAGCTTCTGTGTTCTCTAGCAGCATCTGTTCTGTTCTGTTCTGTGCAAGAGAGCAGGTCCACTTTAACAAAAATGGCACCTATGGTTCAAAATGGACAATACCCAGGTTAAAGAAATTGATATGGTTTAGGTAAAAGGCTGAGTAAAAATATTACAAACCTAGCAAGCAACCAAAATAGAGCGTTATAATGAATACAAATAGGAATAGAGCAGGGGTGTCAAACTTAAATACAAAGGGCTCTATTCACAAAACTTCTCATAAATAACTTATTTATCAACTAATTGATAAGAAAAAAAAAACTTTCAGCTTATTTAGATGCTAAATAATCACTCAAAGTAAGTTGCTCTCGATTAACTTAATTTCAATATTACTTTTCTTATCTTATTTATCTTTGGGATCTTACAAGTGTAATGTAGGTAAGGTGAAAACAGGTGAAAAAGCTTTGTGAATCATGCCCAATGTTGGCTGATAAGACACTAGGATCAAGTCATGGCCAATGTCTAGTGGCCACCTCCCTCCCTTATAAAGGTCCCTGGAATCTAATAGCCTTTCTTGCCTCCCCTATACAGTTTCCGTGTGTGTAGTCGCCTCTCTCCCTCCCATATACAGTTCCCTGGTGTCTAGTGCCTTTCCCCTCCCTACTCTATACTATTCCTTGGTGTCTAGAGGCCTTCCTTTCTTCCCTACACAGTTCCCTGGACTCTAATGCCTCCTTTCTCCCCTGTACAATTCCATGGTATTTAGTGGTACTCTCTCCCTCATCTATACTGTTCTCTGCTGTCTAGTGGCCCCCTCCCTCCTATATAAAGTTCCTTGGTGTCCAATGACCCCCTCCTCTATACAGTTCCCTGGTGTCTAGTTGCCCCCATCCTTCCTCTATAAAGTTCCCCAGTGTCTAGTGACCCTCCTCACTCCTCTACACTGTTCCCTGGTGTCTACCCCCTTATACAACAAATGAACAGAGGCGTCAACAGGATAAAATTTGATAAACAGTTTAACCCTCTGGGCGATACAATTGCATCTTTTTTTAATTTTTTTTTTCTTTTTTAAATCATGTAGCGAGTCCTGGGCTCGCTACATGATAGCCGCTGCGCAGCGGCATCCCCCCACCCACTCCAATCGCCTTCGGTGATCAGAGTAAGCAGGAAATCCCGTTCAGAACGGGATTTCCTGCTGGGCTTCCCCGGTCGCCATGGCGACGGGTCGGGATGACATCACCGACGTCATGGACGTTATGACGTCAGAGGGAGTCACGATCCACCTCTCAGCGCTGCCTGGCACTGATTGGCCAGCCTGCGCAAGGGGTCTGGGGGGGGGGGCTGCGCGGCAAGGCGGGTAGCGGCGGAGCGGCGGCGAGCGGCGGCGAGCGGAAGTTACACGCAGCTAGCAAAGTGCTAGCTGCGTGTAACAAAAAAAATTATGCAAATCGGCCCACCAGGGCCTGAGAAATCCTCCTGCGCGATGTACCCCGAGCTCAGCTCGGGATTATCACCCAGGAGGTTAAAAGTAGGGGAGGCAGTGGTGGACTTACCTTCTCCAAGCAGACGCAAGAAAAAGCTGATGTTAAATCAACAAAAAATGTATTATATACACCAGTGGTCCTGGAGGAGGAGCAGGTAAGTCCACCACTTCCCCCCCCCCCCCCCACTTTTAAACTTTAGCAAATTTTATCCTGTTGGTGCCTCTGTTTATTCGTTGTACAAGTCCACCCCAGGTGGAGGGGTGTTACGCCCCTTTATCCTTACTACGGAGAGCGACTTCTTAATCCTGAGTGGGGACAGGTCTAATCTCCCCACCTGCCTACACCGTAGTTGCCTGAGTTGTGTTCCTATTTTGTGAATATGATTAACTACTCAATTTCATCTATTCATTATTACCAGTACATATTACACTACACTTGGCTCTCGGTGTCCTCTTGTGTTTCATCTAATCCTTATGGCTTCCCTGATGTTTTAGAGTTACAACTCCAACATAGATTCCTTGGTGGTCGAGAGTGGGCTAAACATTACACAAAGTGGGGAAACTACTTGTGGGCCAAATTTGATTGCTCTGCAGGCCAGATTTGGCCTATGGATCAGAGTTTGACACGTATGGAATAGATATAGATGTTTATTTTAAACTGGAAAAATAGGTCTTCTTTGAAGTATAATTTTACTTTTTTTGAAGTAGAAGCCATTTCCTCCAGGGCAACTAAATAGTGTACATTACATAAACTTTAGCAATTTTTATTACAGGCGCTTAAACATTGTTTTTTTTTACATTTCTGTAATTCTATACACCAAGGCCGCCCAAGGCTCACCATCACCAGCTGCCCCCTGACCAACAGTCAGGAAGTTTTTAACCAAAAGCATTCCAGGCCATTGCATGGAGTACTATTGGTCCTGGGGGATGCCATGCCCCTGGCAAAGCCTCGCCCCCACGGGTGTTTGATCACCTGCTTCTGCTATGTGTGCGGAGAAGCAGGAAGTTTGGTGTCCTGAAGAGAAGCTGCATCGCCAGTCCCTGGAGAGCCGACATCACCCGGTCCGAATAGTGTATGTTGGAAGCAACCTCCATTGGCAGAGGTGCTAGGCGTATACTAGACTTCTTGCTGTGTTATACTCCTACTGCTATTGCCTGAGGAAGCAGGGCTACACCTGCGAAACGCGTTGTCTGTTCTATTGGAGTATGTGAATAAAAGCTTTGTTCTTTAGCTGAAACATCAACAGCTTTTGTTTCTGTTTGGGGAGGTAGGCCCACCACCGCCTCCAAAAACTTTTTAATAATTTTAGCATAATTTTTTCCTTTTGGCGCCTCTGTACACCTCTATACTAAACCTCCATTATGTCCCTCTATGCTACCTCTTCCCCCAGTGTCTCCTTCTGTTCCCCTTTGTCCCTTCTTCAGCCCCCTGAGCCACCTCTGCCCCTCTGTGTGTCCCTCTGTGCCCCTGTGCCTCCTTCTGTCCCCCTTTGTTTATCCTTCTTTGTGCCTTCTTCAGTACCCCTGTGCCCCCTCTGCGCCTTTATACATCCCTCTGTGCCTCTCTCTGTCCACCTCTGAGCCTCCTTCTGTCCCCATTTGTGCCTCCTTCTAGCCCCTGTGCCTCCTTCTGCCCCCCCATTGTGCCTCCTTCTGTCCCCCTTTGTGCCTCCTATCCCCTTGTGCCTCCTTCTGTCCCCTTGTGCTTTCCTCTGTCCCACTTTGTGCCCCCATCTGTCCCCTCGTGCCACTATCTGTCCCTGTCCTCCTCCTTTGCTCCCCCAGCCCAGTGTGTAAATGAAGACTGTAGCGCAGCAGAAGCTGTGCTCTCACCTCTTCTCTGGAGTACAGTGTTGTGCTTGTGCGACCATCCTGTCTGTCTCTTGCTCCCTCTAGTGCTGGCACCACACTCTTCTCCTGTCACACATAATCATGCTACACGTGGTAGGAGATGCACTAGGCCAAGCAATAAGCGGACAGGTGAAAGTACAGTGCTGGACTCTGGCAGAGCAGTGAGAGCACAACTTCTGCTGTGCTGTACTGTGCATTTACACAATGGGCTGGGGTACTGCATGAATAGAATGTGCAATGAAATGCGACAGGATTGGCAAGTTGTTTGTATCTCGGTCTCTCCTTGTATTAAGCATTCACCTCATGTGGCATATGGTTCATATTCTCTAGTATGTGTGGGGGAAGGGGCAAAGGACTTCTTGCCTGGGGTGACAAAAAGGTTAGAAATGGCCCTGCCCACAGCATCCTAACATTTTTTTTAACACATCAATTGTAAGTGGAACTCTTGCTATATCTCAGTGAAAGGTTTGTGCTAAACTTGGACGAATAGTTATTATACACCAGGACCGGTGCTGCCATACAGGCAAAGGGGGCAAGTGCCCCAGGGCCCCAGACCTCTGCACTGCCGGACCCTGCCAGTTGGTTTTCCCCCAAGGTCCCCAGACATTAGCTGTATTAATCACTTACCTAAATTGGCGGGTGGCTGTGGCTGCACCATCCGTGCAGTCTTTAGCAAAGCTCTTCTCTATCCAGTGCGTGTTTACACATAACACATGCTGGATAGAGAAGAGGCGGACAGCATGGCTGAAGACTGCACGGATGGTGCAGCCACCGCTCGCCAGGGCAGGTAAGTGATTAATGCAGCTAATGTACAGCATTCAGCTTCTGTCTATCGGTCTGGGGGAAAGGGGACGGACTATTGGGGGGAGAGGGCCCTCCACTTAAATTTTCTCCATGGCCCCTTAAACCAGCCCTGTTAGGCACCAGTCTACTTTAGAGGACCGAGCAGGAAACCTCAGAGGAAAATTCAGATTGGGTGGACAGCACACTCTCAAACTGCTAGGCTTCCAAGAGGTTGTAGTAAGCTATTCCCACTCTATTTGGCCAATCACAATGCTTTGTGCTATAATGTAACAGTGTAACTCAAAGACAGTGTGACAGATTCTCCTCCCAAAACACAGTTAGGCAAAGTGGCCCTAAAGTTACTTAGACAACATTCCACATACACATAAGAAAGCAGTGTTTCCTCCATGATGTGTTGGAATGGAAGATTCACATCATGGATGTGCAGATGTTAAATCTGCAAAGACTGCATAATGCTATCACGTCAATGTGGACCAAAATCACTGAGAAATGCCATGAAGACTAAGGCAGTTCTAAAGGCAAAAAGAGTAATAGCAAGACATACCTAATAAAGTGGCCATTGGCCAGCGCTATATATCAATTTTCCAGTCATGGGCCCATATGCAATTCACTTTTTCACCTGAGTTTTCTCCTAGGTGATATTTTTACATTTGTCAATAAAATGCATTTTAAGCCATTAGAAAGCAGGAAAATGCTCAAAATAGTTTTGATAGTCCTTTTTCATTTACTTTTTGGTACTTTTGTATTTGAAAAGTGCTGGAAAGTTGTTTTATTTGAAAATGAAAAAATATCTCCTAGAAGAAAACTCAGGTGAAAAAGTGAATTGCATATGGCCCATTGTGTTTCTTTTGGTCTATTTATTAGTATGCCATTTAGTAATTATGAGCCCCTAAAATGCCAAATGCTGCAAAAATAACCCCAAAGTAGCAAATGCAGCCACTATGACCATCAAATAATAAAAGCCGCAAATGTTACCTCCGACACATGAAATGCAGCAAACGTGAAATGTAGCAAGCATTAACTGCTACACGCGTTAAAATACAGCAAATGTTACCTCCCACACATTAAATGCATCAAACATTAACTTCCACGTGTTAAAATGCATCAAACGTTACCTTCCACAAGTAAAATGTGGCAAACATTACCCCCCACACGTTAAAATGCAACAAACATTACCTCTTACATATGAAATGCGTCAAACATTACCTCCCTTGCATGTTAAAATTCAGCAAACGTGAAATGCGGTAAACATTACCCATGACACATGTGAAATGCAGATATGAAATGTTGCCCAGGACAAATTTTAGCCTGGGACAGCAAACCCTATATCTGGGATGTGTCCAAGGTAAAGTGGGAGATGGCTGGTCTCTGTACCTAAAGTAGACTCGCACCAGCAATTATTCATCACGAACATAAATAAAAAGTACATTTCTCCCAGAGTAAAACGTGCTATAAATGACTTGTCTCTTATGTTGCTGTTACTTACAGTAGGTAGGAGAAATCCATTAAATTCATCACATAACATATTTTTTTTTAAATGTTAGCACTGATACATTTATCCAGCAGGTGGCAGTGTCTTCCCTCAGTAAAAGATAGGCAAAGAAAAATCACAAAACATATAGGAAAGAACAGGGTCATTTTTAATAAGGGCCCTTCCACACTGCATGTGCTTCGATCCGATATTCAAAACGCATGCATTATGCCAATAGAAAGAGCTCTGTGATTAGCATAGTAATCTCAGTGCCCTGTACAAAATGACATGATCAGTTTTAACCTAATTGCAAATGTAGTGCCTGCTGTAGTTTTACTGTACTTGCAATTAGGTTAAATGAATGGGAGCGCATGAAAGTCACATAGCAAACTATGTGATTTGTTATGTGATGTCTCATTTGATAAACTTCCTGTGGCATTTTTTTCTCTCCTTTCTACGTCAGGATTTTGAATCACACTGCCATAGCCGCAAAATGTGTGTTCGAAAAGAAGTGATTTTCAGTGTGGAAGATCCCTAACTTTGGTGATTTCCTGTGTGTTTTGTGCAATCATCACTATGTACAGTGCAATTCTGATTTTTGGGAAATGGGGGCAGTGGGGCTTCACGCTGCAGAGAGAAATCACATGAAAATCGCAGTGCAGCAGGCAGTACGATTGTTCACATTGTGCACTAATCACGGTGCCTTTGCGATTTCCAGAACACTGCCAAATCACGTTTGATGCAATTTGATATTGCAATGCTGCCATTGGAAAAAGTCTCTTAAACCGACTGCATACATGGCTGTGCTTGAATGGGCAAGTTTTCTGCCCTGTGCGGGTTTTTTTGTGTGCGTTTTAGTGCGTTTGCGTTTTTTACCGCATATGCGTTTTTCTAGCATTTTGCGGTCGTTTTTATGCATTTACGGTTTGCATATACAAAAACGCATATGCATTTTATATGCATTTTCCATGCGTTTTTCAATTGCGTTTTATGAAAATCACTAGGAAGACAAGAAGCGGCAATACATCAGAAAATAATAATAAAAAAAAAGCAAATAAAAACGCATACCATTGCGTTACCATTGACTTTCATTATGTGCGTTTTTGATGCATTTTTGAAAATTATGCAACAAAACCAGCATTTTTAAAAAACATGTTTCAAAATGCATAAAAACCGTATATGCATTTTTTATATGCGTTTTTTTGAGGCGACCCATTGATTTGTATTAGCGGCAAAAATGTTGCGTTTTCCGCAACGCTAGCATTTCTCCTATGTGTGTTCCTAGTCTTAAACCTGAACCCAGAACTTCCTCTCTGCTCTAAAAGATATGCAACAGCATAATAACTGTTAAAGAAAATCATTTCTTTGTTACAGCTGATACAAATCCTAAAATAAGGCTGGTTTCACAGTGGGACGTTACAGGCGCACGTTAGAGCAGCCTGTAACGCACCCCACTGCACAGCAATGAAAAATCAATGGGCTGTTCACAGTGCCCACGTTGCGTTACATTGTAACGCTGCGCCATAACACAACGTACTGCATGCAGTACTTTACACGCGGCAGAGCCGCGTTAGACTGCTTGCACATGCTCAGTAATGTTGGGGAGGAGCGGAGAGCGGCCAGGCACATGGCTAATTAATATTCACTGCACTCAGTGACGTGCAGTGTTTACTTCATGGAGCGGCCGGGCGGGACCACGTGATGCCGCATGCGTCCAAGAGTACGCATCACGGCATCACGGACGCCAGAGTGAGCTGCACAACGCGGCTCACTCTGACGCCCACACCAGAGAGCACCAGGCGTTGCGTTAGGGGCACGTTATGCGCGACCATAACGTCCCCTAAAACGCAACGTCTTGGTGTGTAAGTAGCCTAAATCTCCAATGTTTCTACTTCCTGTTTTCATGAAAGCAGACATATTGTTAACATCCTGTGCTTTTAACTGAGTATTTGCCTTATCTTCCGTGGCAGTCAGGTGACATGGGGAGAGATCAAGTTACAACTTGTGGTTCGTCACAGATGAGAGGGAATTAGATAGGCTAAACTCTCTAAATACACACAGGGTGCATTTCTCTTTGTTTTTCTTCTGTCCTGTACAAGAGTTCAGGTCCATTTTAAATTTATCAGAGATATCATCATCTTTACTGCTGGCAAGGTCAGTCCTCTGGAGTGTTTAACTTTTCCTTCCGTGATTGTGAAATGAGCACAAACATCACATGAAAATAAAAAAACAATTTCCAGGATCAGGGCTGGAACCCACTAGAGCGAATTTTTGAGCATTTAGGGAGCGCTTTAAATCGCTAGCGCTTTCCCTAAACGCTCTGCCAATGTAAATAAATGTAACAAATTCCAAAGTAGCGATCGCAGAACATGCAGCATTTTGGGAGCGTTTGCGCTTCAATGTAATGTATTGAAGCGCTGGCAAATCACTCATGAATCGCTACACATAGCGATTTGAGTGTGATTGCAAGCTGTAATAACAGTAGGGTATTTTTAAGCTGTAATAAAATTCTGATACATTGAAAGGACCAATCAGAATGAAAATCGCAAATCGCTACACAATCGCTGGCAAAAAGCTTACACTTTTTAAAATCTCTCCCAGAAGCGATGGAAAACGCTCATGAAATCGCTTACAAAACTCTGAATAAAAAACGCTAGCGATTGCGATAGCGTTTTGCGATTTGTAGTGGGTTCCAGGCCTCACAGTACACCCCTGTCGGTAATGTATGAATCACACATCTACAATAAGCATGGTACAATAACACAGCCTATGTGGTTATCATGAGTTTATGGTGGAGAGAAAGGACAGAATTCACTGAATTGGGATCTTAGATGTTCATAAGGGCCGTTTCACACTGGCATTTTCAGCCAAACGGATCCGGTAAAACGGATCCGGTTTCCGCTTCACCGGATCCATAGGGCTTGGTCACACTGGCAAATGGATCTGTGAAAATGGATCTGATCACCTGGTTGAAGGAGGAAGCGTAGTCACGGGACGCGACATGGGATGCAAAACAAGGCGGATGAGACCCTCCCTACTGCCCGGCTGCAGTTGAAGAAGACGGAAGCCTGGGTAAGATTTAACCCTCCCTCACCAACTCTCCTGCTCAGGTCCATTGTAGTTAGGCCCGGTTTGCGTCCCCACATCCCCCTCAGACCCCCACCCCTAGTGGATTTTGTCCCTTGGAACACGGTCCGTTTCTTCACTAGTGTGAACAAACGTTCCATTCTCTCATTGCTCCCAATGAAGCAAACTTGCGTCCATTCAGCGGAACGGATCCGTTTGAAGGGATGGATGTGTATGGATCCATAGGTTAACATTGGATTTGTTAGCATCCGTTCCATTTGTAAAATATCCGTTACGATCCTGGAATGAATGTTTTTTTAACGCAAGTGTGAAACAGGCCTTCATGGAACTGGCTGTATTGTGGAGAAATTGCTATAGCAGATTGTTTCTGTGAGGCTAAACTGACACTTGTGCAAGCGACTGGTGCTTCTTAGCTATGCCCAACCTGTAAATGTTACTTATGCAGGTGGGTTTTTTTTTTCCCTGGATATTTTATAATACAAACTGTATTGTTATGAATCAGTATCAGATTTCTTTGTCAAGTAAGACAGTTATTGCACCAGGAATTGTTTGCGGTACACTTGCAGTGGTCATAGTGCAATTAACAGACAGTGAATAACGAACATTGAAGACCGGCGACATGTAAACATGTAGAGGTTATGGCAAAGATTAGACACAAATGAGCGGGAATTAGACAAGACAAGACAAATAACATTTATATTGCACTTTTCTCCTTGCGGACTCAAAGCGCCAGAGCAGAGCAGCAGCCACTAGGGCGCGCTCTATTGGCAGTAGCAGTGTAAGGGAGACTTGCCAAAGGTCTCCTACTGAATTAGTGCTGGCTTAGTGAACAGGAAGAGCCGAGATTCGAACCCTGGTCTCCTGTGTCAGAGGCAGAGCCCTTAACCATTACACCATCAGCCATTTAGAGTGTTTAGACCGGCTAAACACTCTAAATGCATACAGGGTGCATTTCTCTATGTTTTCTTTCTGTCCTGTGCAAGAGTTCAGGTCCATTTGACCATATTTTAATCTGCAGAAGTGTTTTATAGCTGTATACAGGAACCACAGGGAGCATCCAAATGCTTCTGTTGTTTACATGTTTCTGGTTTGTTTACAGAATAAATCCTTTGTTTTACATTATTTTGTGCACTGCTTAACACCATTTTCCATAATCTTATATACCGCACATACTGTATCTTGTATTTTTACAAGATATTTTGTATTTATTTAAATATTATTTATTTATATATTAGCGTGGAATGTATGCTTTTGCTAAAGCCAGCTGTTCATCTTCACTTCAGTGATGCATTGCAGCAGCCTCCCTAAGTCTGTGTGGACTGGGGAGGACACAAGACATCACTGTGCAAACGTCTTGGCAGGATTCCCATTGCTATGAGTGATACTGTGACTTGTCTACCACGCATTTCACAAGTGCTGCTCTGGTGTGTGTGTGTGGAGACGGAGGTGCACAATGGAGGCCTTGTATCCTAGTAACGCTCGGCCAATTCATGGATTGCTAGAGGCGAGCAACCATATACTAAATTCCTCATGTACACAGAAACAGCCAGGGAGGCCAGCCTACATCCTACAGGCCTTCACACAAAACCAGCATCAGTAAACAGTAATGGGCATTTTATGGGCCTGTGATTAACAGCCTGAGCATATTAGGGCATCTTACTAGAAGTCTCTGAAACATGCAATTAAAGGGTTACTTAAAGGGAATCTGAAGTGAAAATAAA
The DNA here is from genome assembly GCF_040937935.1 of Hyperolius riggenbachi. NCBI lineage: Eukaryota > Metazoa > Chordata > Amphibia > Anura > Hyperoliidae > Hyperolius > Hyperolius riggenbachi. The sequence continues at coordinate 146,585,519 of NC_090649.1, forward strand.
CTTATGATATAATGAATTGTATGTGTAGTACATCTAAGAAATAGAACATTAGTTGCAAAGAAAAGAGTCTTATATTGTTTTCCAGCACAGGAAGAGTTAAGAAACTTCAGATGTTATCTATGCAAAAGAGCTTCTAATCAGTGATGCTCAAATCCAGCTCAGTAGAAATCCAGATAGTTGCTATCGGCATTTCACCCGGATAAATTCAAATCACCTGTGTGTGTGTGTGTGGGGGGGTGGGGGGGGGTGGGGGGGGGGGGTTAATCGTACCTATCTGACGTCTTCTTAGGTCCTTCCCTTGGCGCCTCCCACAATGCGGTCCACGCGGCGTTCACGTGATTACAAACACTTCCTCCTTCCAGGTTGAAGGAGGAAGTGTTTTTACTCCCGTGACGCGCGTGGACTGCATTGTGGGTGGCGCCGAGGGACAGACTTAAGAAGACATCAGAGAGGTAAGATTACAAGCACAGGTGATTTGAATTTAACCGGATGCAATCCGGATAACAACTATGCGGAATTCATCCAATCCGAATTTGAGCATCACTGCTTCTCATGAGTCCGCCGACCCAACTTGGTGGTTTTTTTTTTTTGTTTTTTGGTTTTTTTTTTGCTTCTGTGTCACTAAGCAGAAAAAAAAGCAGTTTAACTTATCTGGCCCCCTGAAGTCATCCCCTCAAAGCTGGCCGGTCACGGCTAGTCAGTGGCTACTGTGCATGCGCGGCCCAAGTCGCGCGCACCCTGAGCCGCACGCACCCTGATTGTGCTTCCGTTGCCGTGAGCGTTCTGCGCATGCGCAGTAGCAATATTCACTAACTGCGCATGCGCAGAACGCCGCTGTACATGGTGAGGAGGCGTGTGGCCGGCCAACTTTGAGGGGGTCGCTGCTTCAGTGGACGCATCACACTGATCATGTTTCACGGATCAGTTTTTGATCCATCCAGTGTGAAGCAAGCCTAAACCAGATTACAAACAAGAAAGGCTCTGTGCCAGAGAAAGGAAGAGTGTCACTAGTAAAACATTCTGCTCCATGTGGTAATTGCTCTAAATTACCATATGATGCATAAGCCATATGTATTTAGTCACACACCATTCACAGCTGTAAAATCGGAGACAAATGTTTCCATAGTCAGTGGTTAGAGGAGTGATAAGAGTTTGGCTATCAGCCAAGTAAAGAATGTAACGTTTCCTGTATTCCGTGGAACATAAATTACCCATGTTACAAGAACTATAAATTAATTACATATGGATGTTAGCAGTTTTTGATGAATGTTTAAAACAATGTATAACCAGCTGCTTTCAGAAGTTACTATGGAATTTTGCAATGTGTTTAATTCAAGTCAGGATTGATGATATAACTGCTCTTACCTATAGGCATGATTTCCTAATACACACACGCCTGACTTAAAGGGACACTGAAGTGAGATGTTTGTGGAGACTGCCATATTTATTTTCTTATAAACAATACCAGTTGCCTGGCAGCCCTGCTGGTCTATTTGGCTGCAGTAGAATCTGAATCACACACTTGAAACAAGCATGCAGCTAATCTTGTCAGATCTGACAATTACATCAGAAACATCTGATCTGCTGCATGCTTGTTCAGGGTTTATGGCTAAAAGTATTAGCGGCAGAGGATCAGCTGGGCAGCCAGGCAACTGCTATTGCTTAAATGGAAATAAATATGGCAGCCTCCATATCCCTCTCACTACAGGTTCCCTTTAAGTCGGCTGAGGCAGCCAATAATGGCGACCTCACCCAATAATTATGTGTTTGTACGGTTGCGGATGGTTGTGTGAGAGATAGGTTAGGGGAAGTCATATTTGAATTTTGGTAAGATTACTGATATTACAACTATTGGCAAAAAAGGTTCTCTTTGATCTGGTGCCTTATTTACCCAGGCATCCTTTTTACATGTACGCTATTTCAGGAACCCAAGGCAGATACTCACCTAACAAGAGGGAAGCAATGAAAAAAAGAGGAAGAAAAACCGGCACCAGTATGCGGCAGCGATGGAACGGCCACTGATGGGCTTACATGCAATGTGCTCCGATAACCTCAACGTTTCTGGAAAGAGAAGAGGAGAGACAGGCACTGCTGCGTAAAAGCCCTTTATTGTGGCCGGGTTACACAGAGGGAACATCAGTGGGAGGGGAAGGGTATGCCTGACAGCTGTTTTGCAGGTAAAATAACCACTGTGTAACCCGGCCACAATAAATGGCTTTTACGCAGCAGTGCCTGTCTCTCCTCTGCTCTTTCCAGTAACAAGAGGGAAGCCTCTGGATAATTTATAGGCTTCCTGCATCCCACTCGAGCTCACCATCCCAGCAGCGGCATAGCTAAGGGGCTTTGGGCCCCAGTGCAAGTTTTACATTGGGTCCTCCAAGCACTCTACAATGGGTTGCAAAAGTATTCAACCCCCTTGAAGTCTTCCACATTTTGTCATATTACTGCCACAAACATGAATCAATTTTATTGGAATTCCACATGAAAGACCAACACAAAGTGGTATACACGTGAGAAGTGAAACGAAAATCATACATGATACCAAACATTTTTTACAAATAAATAACTGCAAAGTGGTGTGTGAATAATTATTCGGCCCCCTTTGATCTAAGTGCAGTCAGTTGCCTATAGACATTGCCTGATGAGTGCTAATGACTAAATAGAGTGCACCTGTGTGTAATCTAATGTCAGTACAAATACCGCTGCTCTGTGAGAGCTTCAGAGGTTGTCTAAGAGAATATTGGGAGCAACAACACCATGAAGTCCAAAGAACACACAAGACAGGTCAGGGATCAAGTTATTGAGAAATTTAAAGCAGGCTTAGGCTACAAAAATATTTCCAAAGCCTTGAACATCCCACGGAGCACTGTTCAAGCGATCATTCAGAAATGGAAGGAGTATGGCACAACTGTAAACCTACCAAGACAAGGTCGTCCACCTAAACTCATAGGCCAAACAAGGAGAGTGCTGATCAGAAATGCAGTCAAGAGGCCCATGGTGACTCTGGACGAGCTGCAGAGATCTTCAGCTCAGGTGGGAGACTCTGTCCATAGGACAACTATTAGTCATGCACTGTACAAAGTTGGCCTTTATGGAACAGTGGCAAAAAGAAAGGCATTGTTAATGTTAACAGAAAGCATAAGAAGTCCCGTTTGCAGTTTGCCACAAGCCATATGGGGGACACAGCAACCATGTGGAAGAAGGTGCTCTGGTCAGATGAGACCAAAATGGAACTTTTTGGCCAAAATGCAAAACGCTATGAAAAACTAACACTGCATATCACTCTGAACACACCATCCCCACAGTCAAATATGGCGGCGGCAGCATCATGCTCGGGGGTGCATCTCTTCAGCAGGGACAGGAAGCTAGTCAGAGTTGATGGGAAGATGGATGGAGCCAAATGCAGGGCAAACTTGGAAGAAAACCTCTTGGAGACTGCAAAAGACTTCAGACTGTGGTGGAGGTTCACCTTCCAACAGGACAATGACCCTAAACATAAAGCCAGGGCAACAATGGAATGGTTTAAAACAAAACATATCTATGTGTTAGAATGGCCCAGTCAAATGTCAGATGTAAATCCAGTCGAGAATCTGTGGCAAGATCTGAAAACTGCTGTTCACAAACGCTGTTCATCTAGTCTGAGCTGGAGCTGTTTTGCAAAGAAGAATGGGCAAGGATTTCAGTCTCTAGATGTGCAAAGCTGGTAGAGACATACCCTAAAAGACTGGCAGCTGTAATTGCAGCAAAAGGTGGTTCTACAAAGTATTGACTCAGGGGGCCGAATAATTACGCACACCCCACTTTGCAGTTATTTATTTGTAAAAAATGTTTGGAATGATGTATGATTTTCGATCCACTTCTCACATGTACACCACTTTGTATTGGTCTTTCACGTGGAATTCCAATAAAATTGATGCATGTTTGTGGCAGTAATGTGACAAAATGTGGAAAACTTCAAGGGGGCTGAATACTTTTGCAAGCCACTGTATACATAACAACTGATATTTTGCATCTAACCTGCCAAAAGACAACCACAATATGGGAGGTGCAAGAAGGGGATGAGGAACAGTTTGTTAATAATTACCATTAATTAAAGTATCTATAGAAGGGATCATTACCACCACAGTACTGTAACGATCGGTGTAACACAGAGAGGATCTGATTACCGGTAATCTGCAGTATCACTGGGAATACAGATATATACCAGATTATAGATGATCTGCAGTATCACCGATAATCAGATATATAACCTAACCTCTGGTCACCTGGGAAGTAAGAGTGTTTGGTGCAAACAGTAATATACAGAGGGCTGGGCCTCAGAGTAGTAAAGAGTCCTGAACAATTCCTTCTAGACTCTCCTGGAAGGAGGAGTCAGGCTGAGAGAAGGAATGAGAGTGACACTCAAGGGGGAGTGTCATTACCAGGACTGGAAACCGCCTCAAACAGTAAGGTCGGTTCTCGAGGTCGGACAAGCCAGGTCGTAAACACATGGACAGATAAAGTACAGATTCAGAAGGCAGAGGCGGAGTCTAAAGTATAGGCAGGGTTCGGCAACAGGGTATCAGAAATATCGAGGTACAAAATCAGAAGGCAGATGCAGAGTCTAAGGACGAGCCGGGGTTCGGCAACAGAGTATCAGAATGACAAAGTACAGGATCAGAGTTCAGGAGAATAGTCAGGCAGGCAGAAAGTCATAACAGATAATCACAATCAAACTAGTACTTTAAACTATCAACAGAATCTAACTAGATGTAGGATTACAGCTCCAGCTGGTCCCGGCACACTTTAGGATCTGACTCAGGTCTGAGTGCTACCACCATGTGATCGCAACGCAAGACAAAGAACAACTGAACAACCAGCAATATATATACAAGATCCCCCTCCAGCACCTCCCTAAGTGTTGGACCAATGAGGAGGAGCAGAATTGTCAGCTGACAGGCCTGGTCAGCTGACCTCTTTCTGGCTGCCACATAAGTTCTGCCTCTCCGCGCACACGCGTGTCATTCTGAATCTAGAGGGACTATGAGTCCCAGCCACACCATGCCTGGCTCGCACGCCTGCCGCGGGGGCCGCCGCATCGCACGTGGCGGCTTCCACGCGTTCACCCCTACCGCTGGCCGCGACGTCATGCGCACGATTGGCCACAAGCAACGCAGACTCCCCCATGCCATTCATGTGGCATGCGGCGGTTTCCCCGCGTTGCGCCGCCATGCTGGATGCGGAAGCAGCCGCCCTGCTCTGAGAGCAAGCGGCTGCCTTTCCGTGTTTCCACACAGTAACCCCCCCCCCCCCCCCCCGAGGAGTGGACTCCGGACAACTCCTCCCAGGTTTCTCGGGATGTAAGGCATGAAACTTTTGTGGAACCTGTAGACAAAATGGTAATGGGATAAACATAACCCCCTCAGGTTTTCCCTCAGGGACATCCTGCTGAAAGGGACCCAAAACCTCTGTCCAATCCTCCCAGGTCTCTGTGGCTGCTAACACTAACCTCTGTGGGATGATGGACTCAGGAGCGGGGGGCTGTGCTGTCTCTGGTTCGAAACATCTGGACAGGGCATCTGCCTTGATGTTTTTGCTGCCTGGAGTGTACGTGATTATAAATCTGAACCTCGTAAAAAATAAAGACCAACGGGCCTGATGGGGACTCAGTCTCTTAGCCCCCTCAATGTATTCTAAATTCTTGTGATCAGTGTAAACCATGATCGTATGTTCTGCCCCTTCTAACCAATGACGCCATTCTTCAAACGCCAACTTAATGGCCAGAAGTTCCCGGTTGCCTATATCGTAGTTTTTTTCTGCCGGTGAAAACCTACGGGAAAAATAAGCGCATGGATGTAATCTGCCCTGCAACCCTGACCGTTGAGACAGCACCGCCCCCACCCCAACCTCCGAGGCATCAACCTCCACAATAAAAGGGTAAGACGTGTCTACATGTCTCAAAATGGGCGCTGAGCAAAACAATTTTTTCAGATGAGAAAAGGCTGCAACAGCCTCAGGGGATCAGTGGTAGAGGTATCTGCCCCCTTTTTTGTGAGACTGGTAAGGGGGGCAATTATTGTGGAGTACCCCTTTATTAACCTCCTATAGTAGTTCGCAAAACCCAAAAATCTCTGCAGAGCCTTCAACCCCACTGGCTGTGGCCATTCCAAGACAGCTGTGACCTTGGCAGGATCCATCGACAGGCCTGAGGTGGAAATCACATACCCTAAAAACGTGACGGTGGTCACCTCAAAAATACACTTCTCCACCTTGGCATAAAGCATATTTTGTCTCAACTTGTCCAACACAAATTTAACGTGGATCCTGTGCTCAGAGAGGTTGTTGGAATAGATCAGTATATCGTCGAGGTATACCAGCACAAATCTACCCAACACCTCTCTGAAAACCTCATTGATTAATTCTTGGAAGACGGCTGGCGCATTGCACACCTGAAGGGCATCACTAAGTACTTGTAATGCCCGTCGGGTGTGTTGAAGGCCGTCTTCCATTCATCGCCCTTTCTAATGCGGATCAGGTTGTATGCACCCCTCAGATCTAACTTTGAGAAGATCTTAGCGTTTGTGATGTGCGTGAACAAATCGTCTATCAATGGTAACGGATAACGATTCTTCACCGTGATTTTATTCAGGCCACGGTAATCGATGCAAGGTCGAAGACCTCTGTCTTTTTTCTTAACAAAAAAGAAACTGGCCCCTGCAGGCGACCGGGAGGGGCGAATGAACCCTTTGGCTAGATTGTCGCAGATGTGATCCTGCATAGCCACTTTCTCTGGTCCAGACAAGTGATACAGGTGACCCCGGGGGGGGGGGCATACAACCGGCACGGAGATCGATGGGGCAATCGAAAGGGCGATGAGGAGGTAACTTATCAGCCGCCTTGGGACAGAATACATCCGAAAATTCTGAGTATTGCTCGGGAACACCCTCCACATGAATCTTAGGCTCCCTGCACACTGCAAATCCGTTTTCCGATTCCGATTCCGTTTCCGATTCCGATTCCGATTCCGTTTCCGATTTTCCCTGAATACATTCAACAGAAAAACGGATCAAAAAACGCAGCATGCAGTTAAGATTAAAAATCTGAATCGGAATCGGATGTAAAAACAGATTAAAAAGCGGAATCGGAATCTGAAATGCATGCAGTGTGCAAGAGGCCTTAGTCTGACCTAATGTCACTTTCCCTAGACACTGCTGGGAACAGAAGTCTGACCAACTGGTTAATTGTCCTGCAGCCCAACTGATCTGTGGCGAATGGAGCTGCAGCCAGGGCATACCTAAGACAATCGTGGAGGTAGTCATATGTAATACAAAAAAACGTAATCTTTCCCTATGCAGTACCCCAATAGTGACTTCCACCTCTGGTGTCTGAGACAGCGGACGGTCCCTTTGTAGCGGGGAGTCGTCCACGGCAGTAACCTGGATAGGTGGTTTTACTGGGGTGAGTGGAATGCCCAACTTCTCTGCAAACTCGGAACTCATAAAATTAGCAGCTGAGCCTGAATCAACAAAGGCCTCCGTAGCTTCAGATTTGTCCCCCAACGTAATTGTACATGCAAATGCAAAGGAGGAAAGCGGATTGGCACTATGGTATGGCAAGTGAGCTTTGGTAGTGCATACAGGTACCCTTAGTAGACAGCTGAGCGTGCTCTGGTATAAAGGCAGGCGTATTTGGCACAAAAAGCAAAGAAGCAGGGAAAACCGGCACTGCAAGCAAGCTGTGTTTAATCTTGATCCATGCAAACAACAGATGTGCACATAAGCAACAACAGCGAAATTTTCTTGCACAATAAAAGCATGTGGTTGGATACGGGGTACCTGGAGGTGCGGTGGGTGCTGGGTGATCAAGCCTGACGGCCGTTTCGCGCACGTCTGCGCATCTACGGAGGCTGCTCCGTAGATGCGCAGACGTGCGCGAAACGGCCGTCAGGCTTGATCACCCAGCACCCACCGCACCTCCAGGTACCCCGTATCCAACCACATGCTTTTATTGTGCAAGAAAATTTCGCTGTTGTTGCTTATGTGCACATCTGTTGTTTGCATGGATCAAGATTAAACACAGCTTGCTTGCAGTGCCGGTTTTCCCTGCTTCTTTGCTTTTTGTGCGTAATTGTACATGGAAGGAGCAAACGTTTTACTTTTAAGGGTATGAGTCGGGCGCCTAGGGTGTTACCCCCTACAACTCCTAGGCGGTAGCGTTTCCCAGCTTATTAGGACAGTTTCGTACCCTATGCCCTCCTTCAGCGCAGTACAGACATAGTTGCTCAATCATTCTCCGTCTTCGCTCCCCCTGGGTCAATTTTGACCGACCGATCTGCATCGACTCGGGAGGAGGCAAGACCGGAGAAGATGAGACAGAGGGGGATGGCGTTACCAGGGGTGCAGCGGGAGGTGCCGCGTAAGATGTGTACCTGACACGATGACTACCCCTGGTCTGTCTCTGATGGCGCAGCCTGCGGTCGATACGAATGGCCGACGAGATGGCATCATCGACCGTTTTGGGCTTGGGCTGACTCAACATTAAGTCGGAGACCTCATCCGACAACCCAGACAAAAAACAGTCCAAGAGGGCATAGGTGTCCCACCTGGCCGTAACTGACCACCTTCTAAATTCAGCCGCATAATCTTCGACTGGACCTTTGCCCTGCCGCAAAAGCTTGAGCTTCCACTCAGAGGTCGCGGCAAGGTCTGGGTCGTCGTAGATTACTGCCATGGCTTTAAAGAATTCCTCTACAGAGGTAAGAGCTGTGTCTCCGGGAGGTAGGCTATATGCCCAGGTCTGGGAGTCGCCGGACAATAAAGTTCTAATAAACGTCATTCTCTGGGCCTCAGTACCAGAGGATCGGGGTCTCAATTCAAAATAAGATAACACTCTACTCCTAAAATTGCGGAAGTCAGATCTGTGGCCTTAGAACCTCTTGGGTACGGGCATACGTATATCAACGCTAGGAGGGGATCGCACCTCATCCACTGACGTCTGGAGGGTTCGTACAGAGCCTGACAAAGCCTCAATCAATGCTTTGTGTTCACCCAGCACTCGATTGACATTATCCACCGAAGTGGCAACTTCCCCCAGAGGACCAGTGCGTGCGTCCATTTTGGTTTATGGTCTGGCGTTCTGTAACGATCGGTGTAACACAGAGAGGATCTGATTACCGGTGATCTGCAGTATCACTGGGAATACAATTATATATACCAGATTATAGATGATCTGCAGTATCACCGATAATCAGATATATAACCTAACCTCTGGTCACCTGGGAAGTAAGAGTGTTTGGTGCAAACAGTAATATACAGAGGGCTGGGCCTCAGAGTAGTAAAGAGTCCTGAACAATTCCTTCTAGACTCTCCCGGAAGGAGGAGTCAGGCTGAGTGAAGGAATGAGAGTAACACTCAAGGGGGAGTGTCACTACCAGGACTGGAAACCGCCTCAAACAGTAAGGTCGGTTCTCGAGGTCGGACAAGCCAGGTCGTAAACACACGGACACATAAAGTACAGATTCAGAAGGCAGAGGCGGAGTCTAAAGTATAGGCAGGGTTCGGCAACAGGGTATCAGAAATATCGAGGTACAAAATCAGAAGGCAGATGCAGAGTCTAAGGACAAGCCGGGGTTCGGCAACAGAGTATCAGAATGACAAAGTACAGGATCAGAGTTCAGGAGAATAGTCAGGCAGGCAGAAAGTCATAACAGATAATCACAATCAAACTAGTACTTTAAACTATCAACAGAATCTAACTAAGTGTAGGATTACAGCTCCAGCTGGTCCCGGCACACTTTAGGATCTGACTCAGGTCTGAGTGCTACCACCATATGATCGCAACGCCAGACAAAGAACAACTGAACAACCAGCAATATATATACAAGATCCCCCTCCAGCACCTCCCTAAGTGTTGGACCAATGAGGAGGAGCAGAATTGTCAGCTGACCTCTTTCTGGCTGCCATATAAGTTCTGCCTCTCCACGCGCACGCGTGTCATTCTGAATCTAGAGGGACTATGAGTCCCAGCCACACCATGCCTGGCTCGCACGCCTGCCGCGGGGGCTGCCGCATCGCACGCGGCGGCTTCCCCGCGTTCACCCCTACCGCTGGCCGCGATGTCATGCGCACGATTGGCCGCAAGCAACGCGGACTCCACCGTGCCATTCATGTGGCATGCAGCGCTTTCCTCGCGTTGCGCCGCCATGCTGGACGCGGAAGCAGCCGCCCTGCTCTGAGTGCAAGCGGCTGCCTTTCCGTGTTTCCTCACAAGTACCAATAAAGAACTGATACTGCTGTTGAGGGTGGGCCCCTCGGGAATGGGTAGCGCCTGTGCAGTAGCACGGAATAGCTTGTGCATGGCTTTCTCCTCTGTCCAGGACCATCTCCATGTCCCTGCACAGGCTCGGACTGTCATTGTGTGCCTGCACAGTGCGGTCACACTCGTTCCTAAATGGGAGTGCAAAGGCTTCCTTCTATCAATGTATGAATCTTTCCACCCCCCCTCCCCCCACACACACAGGTGCAATGGTGCTCATCCTATATTCGGGTATCCGAACTACCCAGATAATCCAAACTTTTTTCACTATCCGAACTTTGAATAGGAATTTGGATATTTTTTAAAATCCGAATAGCACTATCCGAGCAAACTCGGATTTCTATGTTAAAATCCGAAATCCGGTTGGATAGTTAGTTTTGGTATCCGAACAGAAGCAAAAATCACCTTCAATAGAGAGAGAGAGAGAGGTTTAGAAGCAATTTAAGCCATTTTCAGGCCACTATCCGATCGGGTATCTTGGGTATTGGGTTCGGATATCCGATTTTACTCAGATACCAAAAAGTTCGGATTCGGTTATCCAAATTGGATCCGGATATCTGGGTATCCGGATCCGAATTCAATTTGGATTTTGAAAAGGGGTATCCGAGCAGCACTGCACAGGTGTGCTTTTAAGCACATTTAAAAATATGCAAGTTGTCAAACATTCCACAAAGGCATCATTAATATCTTAAAACAGTTACCTTCAGTAAAATACGATCTCCTAGGTACACATGGGCTTTAACCCATCTTACATCAACAGTGCATGTTAAATTGCTCTGATGAATAAGCCTGAAGAGGCTACATGGAGAGAGTTTGCTTACAGGAGATGAATGTGTCTAGCAGGCATGTGGGCTGAGGGAATGGTGGCTGGAGCAATGCATCATGATGAGTCATCAGACATTCTGAGGAATGACGCTGTATTTGTGCACTAATGTGATTTCCATATAAATTCTCCTGAATTTATATATTTCTCTTGGGGTAGTCTTCTGTGAGTGAGGTAATTTAGCAAATGGAAACGATGACTAAATTCAGGGTTAGAATGTATCTGCAATTATTCAGAAATAAATGTAAAGGCATCCCTAGATAGGATTATGTGTCTATTGATACACTGGGCAACCGCCAACTGGCTGCAATAGACGGGAACGGGAAAAAAGGGCACAGGCACAAGGACACAAAAAGGGCGCCACCATTCACTCCCATAATAAATATCGCTTAATGGGCGCCGAACAGGAAAAAAGGCGCCGGAGATAAATAACGTTTTACAAACGGCGCCTGGAGCTTTTTAATGTTTTATAACTGTGCTTGTTATGATTTACGTTTACAAAATGCAACCGTGACGAATAACGTTTATAAAAATACTAAACATATTTATCCTATTTAACTAAAACATTATTATTCACCAAATAAAGCAATCACTACGTAACGTAAATTGCAATATATTTTTTACAGTCACTATTTGTAAAACATTATTATCCACACAATAAAGCGATCACTAAGAGGGAAAGGGGTTAGGCACCACCAGGGGGGTCTTAGTTTTAGGCAGCACGAAGGGGGTTTTAGGTTTAGGCACCATCAGGGCAGTCTTAGGGTTAGGCACCGCCAGGGGGGTCTTAGGGTTAGGCACCACCAGGGGGGTTAGGGTTAGGCACCACCAGGGGGGTGTAGGGGTTAGAGATAGGTACAGGGAGGGTTCTGTGTGAGAGTAGGGTTAGGTATACAGTAGTTTTAGTAAAAATTTTGTAATACTTACTAATGTTATACAACACTTATTACGAACGTAGTTATATTTATATCATTGTTATAAACAATATTTTCACATTTTATTATAAGAAGAAATGATAAATGAAGGTTATTCACAATAATATACAATTATAACAATTAAACATATATTATCGTTTTTTTAACAAACGTAATTATAAGTTTCACTTTTGAAACAGGGAAGATTAATGTTTTCACAATTGCCGATTTCATACACATTATTTAATGATTTATAGATTTGTAAAACATTATCTGTAAACAAAATACAAAAAAATATTACCGTTTACACCCCGCGCCCTTTTTTCCCGACACCCTTTTTGTACGTACGCGTAATAGCTCATTGACAAGATCAATATTTTAAGAGCCATCAAATCACAGTCTTTGACCCATTCTGATAAAAATCTCTACCTAAAGGACAACTGAAGTGAGAATAATATGGGTGCTTACATATTTATTTTATTTTAAAGGGAACCTGAAGCGAGTAAAATTATTTAAAATAAACACATGACGTAGCTGCAAATGAATATTACATAATAACTTCACCGTCAGTTGCTCTCAGAAGCTCACCATTTTCTTCTTACAGTGATCCCTTCCAGTTCTGACAATATTTTGTCAGAACTGAAATATACCAGTTGCTGTCAGTTATGTATCAGCAGCTGTCCATTACAACTGAATCTGCAAGGTAATGTCCATGTTTCCCTATAGCTTAAATGGGTGATATTACAGTTTAATAGTGTGCTGACCAGGAAGCTGTTATGGGGTAATGGCCATTTTTAAAATGGAGGACAGAGAAATCCATTGATCACAGTGGACAAATGGGACGCAGGAGAGGAGAAAGAGATTGAGGAGTAGACTACAATAGCACAGCTGATCTATTTGGCTGCAGTAGTGGCTGAATAACACCAGAAACATGCATGCAGCTATTACTGTCAGATTTGACAATTACAGACACATCTGATTTGCATATACTTTTTCAGGGTCTATGGCTATTAGAGGCAGAGGATCAGCAGGACAGCAACTGGTATTGCTTAAAGGGAAATAAATATGGCAGCCTCCATTGCCTTCTTGCTACAGTTGTGTTTTTAAAGGACCACTATCGCGAAAAAAGTAGGCAGTTAAAATCTGACAGAAGCGGCAAGTTTGTGGGCCAGTCCATTTCATCATGGGGGATTCTCAGGGTTTTCTTTGTTTTTAACAGCAAATAGTGTGTAAGTGAGTAGGGAGGCCGGCTGGTATCTTACTATTTTGGCAGTTAAACTGCTGTTCAGGAAATGCTGTGTAAAACAAACAAAACCCTGAGAATCCCCTATGAGGAGATGGACTGTCAGATTTTAACTACCTACTTTTTTCACGATAGTGGTCCTTTAACCAGCCTGATGTGCTCAACAGGATTAAGCATAATTTTTATGCAAATGTATGCAGTTTGCAAATTGACCAATCAAAAGCTGAAGTGGGATTTGATTGGCCCATTTTCCAGCTGTATATATTTGCATAAATAAATTGCATAAACTTGGAATTATTTGCATCTCATTGACCACCCTCACTGAGCACAGCTCATTACTTATTACACACCCTTGTAAATTCACTACCTGTTTTTTACCAAATCACTGCAAAGACATTGAGGTTTTATTACAGCTGTATAGAATATCAGGATGTACTGTATAAGTAGCTTTACTTGTTAGCTTGAATTTAAAATTGATTTTAACTACAAGTTAAAATCAATGTTACCACCTTTATCTGGCAGGTATAGTTTTCTGTCTTTATACAGGCTGTATGTTTACAGATGTGTAATTCAACTCCTGTTTAGCAGTGCTGCTCATCCAATATTCGGGTATCCGAACTACCCAGATAAGCTGAACTTTTTCCACTATCCGAACTTTAACCACTTGCCGACCGCCCACAGCCCATGGGCGGCGGCAAAGTGGACGCCTAAAGGACCGCAATACGCCTTCAGGCGGCGCGTCCTTTAGGCATGCCGGGGGAGCGATCGCGTCATTGATGACGCGCGCTTCCCCCGGCAACTGGCTCCGCCCACCCGCCGTAACATCCCGCCGGCCATACGGAAGCGCCGGCGGGATGTTAACCCCGCGATCGCCGCTACAAAGTGTATAATACACTTTGTAATGTATACAAAGTGTATTATACAGGCTGCCTCCTGCCCTGGTGATCCCAGTGTCCGAGGGACCACCAGGGCAGGCTGCAGCCACCCTAGTCTGCACCCAAACACACTGATCTGCCCCCCCCCGCCCACTGATCGCCCACAGCACCCCTCAGACCCCCCCCTGCCCACCCCCCAGACCCCTGTTTGCACCCAATCACCCCCCTAATCACCCATCAATCACTCCCTGTCACTATCTGTCAACGCTATTTTTTTTTTTATCCCCCCCCTGCCCCCTGCCCCCTCCTGATCACCCCCCCACCCCTCAGATTCTCCCCAGACCCCCCCCCAGACCCCCCCCCCCCCCTGTGTACTGTATGCATCTATCTTCCCTGATAACCTGTCAATCACCCGTCAATCACCCATCAATCACCCATCAATCACCCATCAATCACCCCCTGTCACTGCCACCCAACAATCAGCCCCTAACCTGCCCCTTGCGGGCAATCTGATCACCCACCCACACCAATAGATCGCCCGCAGATCCGACATCAGATCACCTCCCAAATCCATTGTTTACATCTATTCTCTCCTCTAAACACCCACTAATTACCCATCAATCACCCATCAATCACCCCCTATCACCACCTGTCACTTTTACCTATCAGATCAGACCCTAATCTGCCCCTTGCGGGCACCCAATCACCCGCCAACACGCTCAGATTGCCCTCTGACCCCCCCTTATCAATTCGCCAGTGCATTAATTACATCTGTTCTTCCCTGTAATAACCCACTGATCACCTGTCAATCACCTGCCAATCACCTATCACCCATCAATCACCCCCTGTCACCCCCTGTCACTGCCACCCATCAATCAGCCCCTAACCTGCCCCTTGCGGGCAATCTGATCACCCACCCACACCATTAGATCGCCCGCAAACCCGCCGTCAGATTACCTCCCAAATGTATTGTTTACATCTGTTATCTTCTCTAAACACCCACTAATTACCCATCAATCACCCATCAATCACCCCCTATCACCACCTGTCACTGTTACCTATCAGATCAGACCCTAAGCTGCCCCTTGCGGGCACCCAATCACCCGCCCACACGCTCAGATTGCCCTCAGACCCCCCCCCCCCCCCCCTTATCAATTCACCAGTGCATTAATTACATCTGTCCTTCCCTGTAATAACCCACTGATCACCTGTCAATCACCTGCCAATCACCTATCACCCATCAATCACCCCCTGTCACTGCCACCCAACAATCAGCCCCTAACCCGCCCTTGCGGGCAAACTGATCACCCACCCACACCAATAGATCGCCCGCAGATCCGACATCAGATCACCACCCAAGCGCAGTGTTTCCATCTATTCTCTCCTCTAAACACCCACTAATTACCCATCAATCGCCCCCTATCACCACCTGTCACTGTTACCCATCAGATCAGACCCTAATCTGCCCCTTGCGGGCACCCAATCACCCGCCTACACGCTCAGATTGCCCTCAGACCCCCCCTTATCAATTCGCCAGGGCATTATTTACATCTGTCCTTCCCTGTAATAACCCACTGATCACCTGTCAATCACCCCCTGTCACTGCCACCCATCAATCACCCCTGTCACTGCCACCCATCAATCAGCCCCTAACCTGCCCCTTGCGGGCAAACTGATCACCCACCCACACCAATAGATCGCCCGCAGATCCGACATCAGATCACCACCCAAGCGCAGTGTTTCCATCTATTCTCTCCTCTAAACACCCACTAATTACCCATCAATCACCCCCTATCACCACCTGTCACTGTTACCCATCAGATCAGACCCTAATCTGCCCCTTGCGGGCACCCAATCACCCGCCTACACGCTCAGATTGCCCTCAGACCCCCCCTTATCAATTCGCCAGGGCATTATTTACATCTGTCCTTCCCTGTAATAACCCACTGATCACCTGTCAATCACCCCCTGTCACTGCCACCCATCAATCACCCCTGTCACTGCCACCCATCAATCAGCCCCTAACCTGCCCCTTGCGGGCAAACTGATCACCCACCCACACCAATAGATCGCCCGCAGATCCGACATCAGATCACCACCCAAGCGCAGTGTTTCCATCTATTCTCTCCTCTAAACACCCACTAATTACCCATCAATCACCCCCTATCACCACCTGTCACTGTTACCCATCAGATCAGACCCTAATCTGCCCCTTGCGGGCACCCAATCACCCGCCTACACGCTCAGATTGCCCTCAGACCCCCCCCTTATCAATTCGTCAGGGCATTATTTACATCTGTCCTTCCCTGTAATAACCCACTGATCACCTGTCAATCACCTATCAATCACCCATCAATCACCCCCTGTCACTGCCACCCATCAATCACCCGCTGTCACTGCAACCCATCAATCAGCCCCTAACCTGCCCCTTGCGGGCAATCTGATCACCCACCCACACCAATAGATCGCCCGCAGATCCGACGTCCGATCACCTCCCAAGTGCAGTGTTCACATCTGTTCTCTACCCTAAACACCCACTAATTACCCATCAATCACCCCCTGTCACTGCTACCTATCAGATTAGACCCCTATCTGCCCCTAGGGCACTCAATCACCCGCCCACACCCTCAGAATGCCCTCAGACCCCAGCCCTGATCACCTCGCCAGTGCATTGCTTGCATCTATTCCCCCCTCTAATCACACCTTGAGACACCCATCAATCACCTCCTGTCACCCCCTAGCACACCTACCCATCAGATCAGGCCCTAATTTGCCCCGTGTGGGCTCCTGATCACTCGGCCAAACCCTCAGATCCCCCTCAGACCCCCTTCCGATCACCTCCCCAGTGCATTGATTGCATCTATTTTCCCCTCTAACCACCCCCTGAGACACCCATCAATCACCTCCTGTCACCCCCCTAGCACTCCTATCCATCAGATCAGGCCCAATACAACCTGTCATCTAAAAGGCCACCCTGCTTATGACCGGTTCCACAAAATTCGCCCCCTCATAGACCACCTGTCATCAAAATTTGCAGATGCTTATACCCCTGAACAGTCATTTTGAGACATTTGGTTTCCAGACTACTCACGGTTTTGGGCCCGTAAAATGCCAGGGCGGTATAGGAACCCCACAAGTGACCCCATTTTAGAAAAAAAGACACCCCAAGGTATTCTGTTAGGTGTATGACGAGTTCATAGAAGATTTTATTTTTTGTCAAAAGTTAGCGGAAATTGATTTTTATTGGGTTTTTTTCACAAAGTGTCATTTTTCACTAACTTGTGACAAAAAATAAAATCTTCTATGAACTCGCCATACACCTAACGGAATACCTTGGGGTGTCTTCTTTCTAAAATGGGGTCACTTGTGGGGTTCCTATACTGCCCTGGCATTTTAGGGGCCCTAAACCGCGAGGAGTAGTCTAGAAAACAAATGCCTCAAAATGACCCGTGAATAGGACGTTGGGCCCCTTAGCGCACCTAGGCTGCAAAAAAGTGTCACACATGTGGTACCGCCGTACTCAGGAAAAGTAGTATAATGTGTTTTGGGGTGTATTTTTACACATACCCATGCTGGGTGGGAGAAATTTCTATGTAAATGGTCAATTGTGTGTAAAACAAATCAAACAATTGTCATTTACAGAGATATGTCTCCCACTTAGCATGGGTATGTGTAAAAATACACCCCAAAACACATTATACTACTTCTCCTGAGTACGGCGGTACCACATGTGTGGCACTTTTTTACACCCTAAGTACGCTAAGGGGCCCAAAGTCCAATGAGTACCTTTAGGATTTCACAGGTCATTTTGCGACATTTGGTTTCAAGACTACTCCTCACGGTTTAGGGCCCCTAAAATGCCAGGGCAGTATAGTAACCCCACAAATGACCCCATTCTAGAAAGAAGACACCCAAAGGTATTCCGTTAGGAGTATGGTGAGTTCATAGAAGATTTTATTTTTTGTCAAAAGTTAGCGGAAAATTGATTTTTATTGTTTTTTTCACAAAGTGTCATTTTCCACTAACTTTTGACAAAAAATAAAATCTTCTATGAACTCACCATACTCCTAACGGAATACCTTGGGGTGTCTTCTTTCTAAAATGGGGTCATTTGTGGGGTTCCTATACTGAACTGGCATTTTAGGGGCCCTAAACCGTGAGGAGTAGTCTGGAAATCAAATTTCGCAAAATGACCTGTGAAATCCTAAAGGTACTCATTGGACTTTGGGCCCTTTAGCGCAGTTAGGGTGCAAAAAAGTGCCACACATGTGGTATTGCCATACTCGGGAGAAGTAGTACAATGTGTTTTGGGGTGTATTTTTACACATACTCATGCTGGGTGGGAGAAATACCTCTGTAAATGACAATCTTTTGATTTTTTTACACACAATTGTCCATTTACAGAGTTATTTCTCCCACCCAGCATGGGTATGTGTAAAAATACACCCCAAAACACATTGTACTACTTCTCCCGAGTACGGCGATACCACATGTGTGGCACTTTTTTGCACCCTAACTGCGCTAAAGGGCCCAAAGTCCAATGAGTACCTTTAGGATTTCACAGGTCATTTTGCGGAATTTGATTTCCAGACTACTCCTCACGGTTTAGGGCCCCTAAAATGCCAGGGCAGTATAGGAACCCCACAAATGACCCCATTTTAGAAAGAAGACACCCCAAGGTATTCCATTAGTAGTATGGTGAGTTTATAGAAGATTTTATTTTTTGTCACAAGTTAGTGAAAAATGACACTTTGTGAAAAAACCCAATAAAAATCAATTTTCCGCTAACTTTTGACAAAAAATAAAATCTTCTATGAACTCACCATACTCCTAACGGAATACCTTGGGGTGTCTTCTTTCTAAAATGGGGTCATTTGTGGGGTTCCTATACTGCCCTGGCATTTTAGGGGCCCTAAACCGTGAGGAGTAGTCTGGAAATCAAATTCCGCAAAATGACTTGTGAAATCCTAAAGGTACTCATTGGACTTTGGGCCCTTTAGCGCAGTTAGGGTGCAAAAAAGTGCCACACATGTGGTATCGCCGTACTCGGGAGAAGTAGTACAATGTGTTTTGGGGTGTATTTTTACACATACCCATGCTGGGTGGGAGAAATAACTCTGTAAATGGACAATTGTGTGTAAAAAAAATGAAAAAATTGTCATTTACAGAGATATTTCTCCCACCCAGCATGGGTATGTGTAAAAATACACCCCAAAACACATTCTACTACTTCTCTTGAGTACGGCAATACCACATGTGTGGCACTTTTTTGCAGCCTAACTGCGCTAAGGGGCCCAAAGTCCAATGAGCACCTTTAGGCTTTACAGGGGTGCTTACAAATTAGCACCCCCCAAAATGCGAGGACAGTAAACACACCCCACAAATGACCCCATTTTGGAAAGTAGACACTTCAAGGTATTCAGAGAGGGGCATGGTGAGTCCGTGGCAGATTTCATTTTTTTTTGTCGCAGGTTAGAAGAAATGGATTCTTTTTTTTTTCTTTTTTTTTGTCACAAAGTGTCATTTTCCGCTTACTTGTGACAAAGAATAATATCTTCTATGAACTCACTATGCCTCTCAGTGAATACTTTGGGATGTCTTCTTTCCAAAATGGGGTCATTTGGGGGGTATTTATACTATCCTGGAATTCTAGCCCCTCATGAAACATGACAGGGGGTCAGAAAAGTCATAGATGCTTGAAAATGGCAAAATTCACTTTTTGCACCATAGTTTGTAAACGCTATAACTTTTACCCAAACCAATAAATATACACTGAATGGTTTTTTTTTTTATCAAAAACATGTTTGTCCACATTTTTCGCGCTGCATGTATACAGAAATTTTACTTTATTTGAAAATTGTCAGCACAGAAAGTTAAAAAAATCATTTTTTTGCCAAAATTCATGTCTTTTTTGATGAATATAATAAAAAGTAAAAATCGCAGGAGCAATCAAATAGCACCAAAAGAAAGCTTTATTAGTGACAAGAAAAGGAGCCAAAATTCATTTAGGTGGTAGGTTGTATGAGCGAGCAATAAACCGTGAAAGCTGCAGTGGTCTGAATGGAAAAAAAGTGGCCGGTCCTTAAGGGGTAGAAAGACTGTGGTCCTCAAGTGGTTAAATAGGAATTTGGATAGTTTTTTAAAATCCGAATAGCACTATCCGAGCAAACTAGGATTTCCCATCTGAAATCCGAAATCTGGGCGGATGGTTCAGATATCTGAGCAGAATCAAAAATCACCTTCAATAGCAAAAATCCCTTTCGGAGGCATTCAGTCCGAGAGAGGGAGAGCGAGAGAGAGTGAGAGAGAGAGAGAGAGAGAGAGGGAGAGAGGATGAGAGAGAGAGAGAGAGGGAGAGAGAGAGAGAGAGAGAGAGAGAGAGAGAGAGAGAGAGAGAGAGAGGGAGAGAGGATGAGAGAGAGTGAGAGAGACCTTTGAAAACAATTTAAGCCATTTACAGGCAAATTCAAGTTTTCTATCCGGATATCCGAATCTGACCGGATATCCATTAAATTGGGTTCGGATATTTGAATCTATCTATCTGGGTATCCGGATCTGAATTCCATTCGGATTTTGAAAAGGGGTATCTGAGCAGCACTGCTGTTTAGGCTTTTTTTTTTTTTTTTTGCACAGCTGTGCAAATAAGTCTTGTACTGCAGTAATGTGATATTGACATAACACAAACTGGACAACATTACATTACATAGCTATTTGTGTTATTGTATACTAGGCTTGCTGCAAATCCAGCCATGCGCAAGCACAGACAGTCTTATTTTAGTAATGTCAGTAGTTCATAGTGAGCTGAATCAATTACTTTGTTATAATCAGTGTATGCGCACAGACATAAAGAGAAGCAAAGACAAGACATAGAACATTTATACTGACTGACTCAAAGGGCCAGAGCTGCAGCCACCAGAGCCACTGCACTCAGTAGGCAGTAGCAGTGTAATGCCTGGAATACACAGGTCGATCCGGCAGCCCATTAGCCGCCGGATCGACCCCAGCCGTGTCCCCTCTCGTCCCCGCCGGCGCTCCTTATCAGCCGCTCGATTCCCTGCCATTGTCCGCCGGCGGGGGTCGAGCAGCTTGTTTGGACCAGCTGAATATTATCAGCTGGCCGGATCAGCTGCTCGATACACGGTACAGAAACGTACCGTGTAAACCCCACCATTAGGGTCTCTTTACTGAATAGGTAAAAAGCCAAGCCAAGAGCACAGATTCAGCCTGGTCTTCTAAGGAGGGACAGAGCTTAACCAGTACACTACCCAGAGATACAAATGTAGTCAGAAGGTGACATATACTTAGGATTCATTCTTAAAGGCTATGTTTAAAATAACTATTTCACTCTGAAATTTTAAAAAAAGTACTAAAAAGTAGATGAAATGAGTATTTTCCTGCTTGCTGCGGGCTTAAAAGGCATCCTGTTTATAATGTGAAAATATCACCTAGGAGAAAACTTAGGGGGAAAAGTGAATTGGATCCGGCCCATTGTGTATAACCCTTCCTCAAATATTTTACTAACAAACTGTAAATTTGGCATAGTTTACTAACAAACTGTAAATTTGGCATAGTTTACTAACAAACTGTAAATTTGGCATAGTTTACTAACAAACTGTAAATCTGGCATAGTTTACTAACAAACTGTAAATTTGGCATAGTTTACTAACAAACTGTAAATTTGGCATAGTTTACTAACAAACTGTAAATTTGGCATAGTTTACTAACAAACTGTAAATTTGGCATAGTTTACTAAAACACTGTAAATCTGGCATAGTTTAATATAGCTTAGTATAAATATATAGATATGACGTGATTGGGACCTGAAGGAAGATGTCGGCATTATAGTGCTGCTCAGTGGTGGCAGGGGAGATCAGCTCCGTAATGCTGACAACCTCCCTTCGGATCCTGATCACCTCATATCATGTGATTGGCACCAGGAAGAGAATGTCAGTATTACAGTGTCAGGCTTGTCTGGTCAATGACTATAGGTGTCAGAATCCTCTCTGTTGGCCTTGAATCCCTGGACAGTTTTGTTTCCTATGCAGGTTTCATAGTCCAGTCCAGGGAAAAGAGGCCTTTTTGTCAGTTTGCAAGGCTGACTGATTTGCATCTACTTATCTCGCAATCTGCTTGTCTGCTTCCTTTGAAGGTTTCCAGTATAAATGTCACTTCCTCCCAGAATTCCTTGCTCATTATAGTTCCTGTCTAGTAAGATTAACCTTAGAGCCTCAGCCTCTTTTGTATTTTTTTGCGAATATTCTAGTGTAGTTAATTCTTGGGGAGTGCACTTTGCACTCCTTCTAGTGCAGTCAGGTTCTGTATTATTTGTACTGCTTATTCCTGTTTTGTCTTGTCTTGTCCTTGCGATTGTACTATCACCTGCGGTGGCTGATAGTGAATCGTTCAGTCTTGTTCCTAGATCGCATTCACCCTAGCTCTAGAAGTGGTGGATCTCCCTTGTCTGTATCCTGGATACTCTTGGTTACTCCTTCAGTCTGTTTTGTCTGGAACGAACGCTTGCTGTTGTCTTGTGTTAGACAACCGATTAGCAAGCGTTCCCACTATTTGTTTGTCTTTGTTTTCCATGTTCATTTGTTAGTCAGGGTTGGTACATTTTGTCACTGTTGTGCTTAACGTGCGGTGACCGCATTTAGCTAGTTCATTTGTTGTTTTCCGTGGCATTCAGATTGTAGTTATTTGCTGTGTCTTCCTTACTCAATTCATGCTCTGTCTTGCTCAGTCTTGTGTTGCTGATAGCAATCGCCTCTCTTGCGATTAGCTTTCTCACTCTGGTCTGTTCTGATGTGATATGTCTACCGTCGCTAGGTGGCGACTAGGTTGGTAGACATTCATATAGTCTGTCTCTGTTCTTGCTTTCTTCTGAGTTGCTACTTTGTTTGTATTTCCCAGTGTTGCTTAAATCATGCAATTTCAATCTGGCATCTGTGGCTGTACAGAGGACTTGTTCCTCTGTACTTCACAGCTCCACCTGCTGGTTGGAATTCTCCTCTACAAATATATACTGGGTGCTCTGCTTCTGTGATTGTGGTGATTTCCTTCTGCTTCAGCGCACATGGTATGCGCTGACTGGAAATGGCCCCCAGATCATTACAATAGGTCAGGCTGTATGCCCATATGACGGACCTATAGCACAGCCCGTAACACCTCCGAGAACTCCTACCTAACACAATACACCCTGCAGGTAGATGTAGCATACAGACTGACAGATAGTATCCCCCAACAGAACCTGATAATTCTAGCAATGCAATGGGCACAGTATTAACAAGTGTATATACAGTGATATGAAAAGCTATTTGCCCCCTTCCTGATTTCTTATTCTTTTCCATGTTTGTCACACTTAAATGTTTCTGCTCATCAAAAACTGTTAACTATAGAGAGATAACATAATTGAACACAAAATGCAGTTTTAAATGATGGTTTTTATTATTTAGTGAGAAAAAAACTCCAAATCTACATGGCCCTGTGTGAAAAAGGGATTGCCCCCCCTTGTTAAAAAATAACTTAACTGTGATTTATCACACCTGAGTTCAATTTCTGTAGTCACCCCCAGGCCTGATTACTGCCACACCTGTTTCAATCAAGAAATCACTTAAATAGAAGCTATCTGACACAGAGAAGTAGACCAAAAGCACCTCAAAAGCTAGACATCATGCCAAGATCCAAAGAAATTCAGGAACAAATGAGAACAAAAGTAATTGAGATCTATCAGTCTGGTAATAGGTTATAAAGCCAGGTTATAAAGCCATATTATAACAGGTTATAAAGCCATTTCTAAAGCTTTGGGACTCCAGCGAACCACAGTGAGAGCCATTATCCACAAATGGCAAAAACATGGAACAGTGATGAACCTTCCCAGGAGTGGCCGGCCGACCAAAATTACCCCAAGAGTGCAGAGAAAACTCATCCGAGAGGCTACAAAAGACCCCAGGACAACATCTAAAGAACTGCAGGCCTCACTTGCCTCAATTAAGGTCAGTGTTCACGACTCCACTATAAGAAAGAGACTGGGCAAAAATGGCCTGCATGGCAGATATCCAAAGCGCAAACCACTTTTAAGCAAAAAGAACATTAAGGCTCGTCTCAATTTTGCTAAAAAACATCTTAATGATTGCCAAGACTTTTGGGAAAATACCTTGTGGACTGACGAGACAAAAGTTGAACTTTTTGGAAGGTGCATGTCCTGTTACATCTGGCGTAGAAGTAACACAGCATTTCAGCAAAAGAACATCATACCAACAGTAAAATATGGTGGTGGTAGTATGATGGTCTGGGGTTGTTTTGCTGCTCAGGACCTGGAAGGCTTGCTGTGATAGATGGAACCATGAATTCTACTGTCTACCAAAAAATCCTGAAGGAGAATGTCCGGCCATCTGTTCGTCAACTCAAGCTGAAGCGATCTAGGGTGCTGCAGCAGGACAATGACCCAAAACACAACTGCAAATCCACCTCTGAATGGCTGAAGAAAAACAAAATGAAGACTTTGGAGTGGCCTAGTCAAAGTCCTGACCTGAATCCTATTGAGATGTTGTGGCATGACCTTAAAAAGGCGGTTCATGCTAGAAAACCCTCAAATAAAGCTGAATTACAACAATTCTGCAAAGATGAGTGGGCCAAAATTCCTCCAGAGCGCTGTAAAAGACTCGTTGCAAGTTATTGCAAATGCTTGATTGCAGTTATTTCTGCTAAGGGGGCAATTTCTTTTTCACACAGGGCCATGTAGGTTTTGAGTTTTTTTTCTCACTAAATAATAAAAGCCATCATTTAAAACTGCATTTTGTGTTCAATTATGTTGTGTTTGTGTTCAATTATGTTATCTTTGACTAATAGTTAACGGGTTTTGATGTGCAGAAACATTTAAGTGTGACAAACATGAAAAAGAATAAGAAATCAGGAAGGGGGCAAATAGTTTTTCACATCACTTTGTGTGTATATATATATATATATATATATATATATATATATATATATATATATATATATATACCGAGGGGTGAGCAGCACAAACCGAATTTTATGCAATACTATGCACAGCATGCACGCAGCACTGGAGGTCCCCAGACTCCATAAGAAATATATAAATACAGAGGGTGCTGCAGCACACAACAGGAAGACAGTGACAGGGGCTCTTGGTTATGCTTTAACGTGTTTAAGCTCACCAACTGTGCCAAAGTGTCCCTGATCTGGTGAGTCCTACTCTAACCAGGCAAAAATGCTAGTTTTTACCAGCGTTCTAGTGGGAACCATGCCAAAAGCCCAGGGGTCAGCTAAATTGGAGAAATGAAATTAAAAACACCTCACCTTCTACTAGCTACTAACTGAACTATGAGCACCGCTCATTTATATGCTTAACTGTGCTAGAGATGGGTGTGGTTATGCCCGCTCACAGGGGAAAATAATATAAGCCGAGGGATGAGCAGCACAAACCGAATTTTTTGCAATACTATGCAAAGCATGCACGCAGCACTGGAGAACCCAAATCTCCATAAGAAATATATAAATACAGAGGGTGCTGCAGCACACAACAGGAAGACAGTGACAGGGGCTCTTGGTTACGCATTTAAGCTCACCAACTGCGCCAAAGTGTCCCCGATCTGATGAGTCCTACTCTAACCAGGCAAAAATGCTTGTGTTTATCAGCGTTCTAGTGGGAACCATGCCAAAAGCCCAGGGGTCAGCTAAATGGGAGAAATGAAATTAAAAACACCTCACGTTCCACTAGCTACTAACTGAACTGTACAGTGTGTGTGTGTATATATATATAAATATATATATATATATATATATATATATATATATATATATATATATATAAAATCACCTGAGGCCTGGAGGATGACGCAATCCAGATGAAAGAATCAGATGACTGCAGAGACAGATGTTCCAGAATGGCAAGGCAGTCCAGATAATACTTTCCAAAGATAGCGTAGTCTAGGCATGCGTACCGGGAAATGCGTCTTTCGCTTATCCAATGGCATCTGAGAATCACCCTGCGCTCCAGTGATGTCAGCGGCTCACCGAGACCTGGAAGTCCGAGCTGCAGTCCGGGTCTCGGCATTCTGTCGCCGCAAACGTACTGTGAATCTTACATACAGTGGTGCTCAGTGGTGGAAGAGGAGATTAGCTCTGTATTGCTGACACCCTCCCTTCATGTCCTGAACACGTTATATCGTGTGATTGGGATGCGGAGGATGGTGTCAGCATTCTAGTGCTGCTCAGTGGTGGAAGAGGAGATCAGCTCTGTAATGCTGACACCCTCCCTTTATGTCCTGATCACGTCATATTATGTGATTGGAACCTGGAGGAGGATGTCAGCATTATAGTGCTGCTCACTGGTGGCAGGGGAGATCAGCTCTGTAATGCTGACAACCTCCCTTCGGATCCTGATCATGTCATATCATGTGATTGGGACCCGGAGGAGGATGTCAGCATTACAGTGCTGCTCCGTAGTAGTAGAGAAGAGCCGACCCTCCAAGGGGAAAGCGATTCCTGCGTCCTGGATCAGATAAATATAAATCGCTCCCGGCACGGCACTGCATTAAGCGGAGGAGGGCTATGCAGGGCACATAATTTAAAAAAAAAAAGTAGGGAAAAGGTTAAAGACTCCCTCCACTCACCATGCGTTTTCTCCCTCCATTCTTTTGGACTGTAAGCGCTTATGGGAAGGGACACCCCCCTGAATGTGTATTGCTGTTGACTTGCCCTTCTGCTATCTATCTCTTACCAAGAATTTTGAATGATTGTGTATTCTCAGTACTTCCCTTGTCTGTACCATGTAATTGTCTGTGTGTTTTGTCTGTGCCACTCTAAATGTAAAGCACAGCGGAATATATGAAAATATTAATTATAATAATACCTAGCTTACTGCATGTAATAGCCCAATTCAGATGTGATCTTTCCCTATGTATGTTCCAGCAATGGGATTCATGTAATATTTTCCAAAATGTTCTGGAAAATGTTTTTTTGCATTACTTTTCCACGCAAGTGATCATGTTTTCTCGTTATCAATGTTCTATGACCCTTTAAAGCACAGCAATGATCTCAGCCTGAATCGTGTTTTACTGCAGCACCGCGGCCTCTTTTCTCAGCTAACTGTACTGTTTTCCTACCAGCTTATAGAAAGGAATGTAACTGATGTTGCAGAAGCATCATTGTGGATTCACCAGAAATTAGGAAAACAGAGCAAAGATCACTGAATGAATAATAGATGAAGAAACCAACAATCAGGTTAAAGAAAACTTTAGGTATCAATTAAAAATAACTGACATTAGTATTTGTATTATATTGATACCTAAGTTTTACTTGTGAACGGCCCTAGTCGTGATGGGCGAATACAGCCATTTTCATTTCGCCATTCCAAAAATATATGGGAACCAGTTTTCATCAAATGCATTCAAGTCTATGGGCATGAAAAAACACATTGGGCCATATGCAATTCACTTTTTCACTTGAGTTTTCTCCTAGGAGATAATTTTTAATTTGTTATTTAAAAATAACTTTTTGGCACTTTACAATGGAAAAAATACCAAAACGTAGATGAAGAAGTAGTATCAAAATAATGTTGAGCATGTGTTTGCTTGCTGGTGGTTTAAAAGGCAGTTTATTGTCACCTAGGAGAAAACTCAGGTGAAAAAGTGAATTGCATCTAGCCCACTGTCCTCAAAGCATTAAAGTCTACAGTATGGGCATGACAAATTACATTTTTGCACAAATTGCTATATACAGGAAAATGCACGGGCATGCATGCAAAAATACTTTTTTCCCAAATGCATTGAAGCATGCATGGGCATAAGCAATTACATTTTCAAAATAGTTCTTATTTTTTGCAAAAAATAAGAACTGAATGGATCATGAGAAAAAACAAATTTATATGCAAAAATGTATTTTATTGAGTATTGCTAGTGAATGTGGCATGGAGTTTTGTAGCAGCTGTTTCCGAAACAGGCTGTCTGCATGTGAGGTTGATGTGGCTCTGTAAAATTGAAAGCTATAGGCTTGCTATACACCAGTACACCAGCGGTTCTGGATGCAAGCCTGGCTTTCAGGGGGATAGAGAGATAATTTTCATCTTCCATAGCGGTGGCATTGTGGGTAACCACAGATGTTCACTTAAAGCTGAATTATTGCAAATTCCTTCTGTTTTAAGAAGGCAAACCAACCTAAGCAATGTTCTTCAGGTGACAGTAAACACATTTCTCAACAACAAAGATGTAGATTTGTGACCCTGCTAATATCAGTGACAATGACTGGAAGTTGAGCTGTTGCTGCCCGGCACCGACTTTGAAGAATGTTATTTTTGTCAGCCTTAAGTTTCATCTATTTGTCATTAATCCAGTTTTACAACTCAGCTAGGCAATCATTTATTGCTGGAATTTGATCTGTCATAGCAGGTGTGAAGGATAAATATAGCTGAGTGTAATCAGCATAGCAGTGATACACCAGGCCTTTATTTTGGATTAGTTGCATAAAGTGATGGCATGTACATTGTGAATAACAAAGGGAACAGGATTGAGCTCCTGGGCTCATAATTTGGAGAGTTGCAGAGAATATTATTGGTGCTCTGCCAGTCAGGAAACATCAAAGTTAAGAAGAAGCCATGATTGCTGCAGGACTCTTGAAAACTTCTTAATAACTGCGTCAAAAGCCAGGTGAGGGTTTCAAGATTTTTCAACTAGTAAAAGATTGTTTAAAAAGCCCCTAGCCAGCTCTTGAGTATCACATGTATATTTTGCAGTGTATGTTTATATTTTTAGTTATTAAAATAAATTACAGTATACCGATGGTCCTGAAGCAGACGTTCATGTGATGTCATCATACATCTCATGGATTTAGGTAAAATGACAACCATTTTGTGACATGGAGGATATATTCAAAATGAGACAATGAGCCATGCATAGAAAGTGTGTTGTGTGCAGCTTTTCCATTCCATGCACCGTATGCGCATAGTTAAAAGTGTGACTTTCCTGAAAGATTATGGGTACCAGAGGTCAAGTAACTGCACTTAAAGAAGTCTACAGATCCACTACCTCATCTTCATTACAACTGTAAACTACAATGATTTATGCGCTGCTCTGTTACATGTAACACTGATCTCTGATTTTCAGCAGTAAACTTTAATTGGGGGTTATCTTCAATGACATTTACTACGCATCATAGTTTTCAGATGTAAAACTGTTACTGTACGTTCTAGTGTACATGGTGCTATTGACAACTATCAAATGGTAAACTAAGCACCAACATCAGGAACATCTGGTAACTGTATAGACACAACTGTACAAACACCGGGGACATGTAAGACAATTAAATGTACAATGCTTCTGTTCAAGATCTCAGAGGAGCTTAGGGAGATCCAGCAGTTCAAAAGTTCAAACAGGTTAAGGAAATCACACAAAGACAAGCAAGAGGAAGTACATATGCAGGGCCTGATTTATAAATGTCTCATGAAGCCGGTGTCACGAACTGTCTCCTGCCATTTCCTGCTGCCTGTTGGTGGTAGTAACTTGGACTGCCCTGGACATTCATTGCTCCACCAGCAGAGGGCTCTAAGGACTTTGCCTCATCCTGAACCTCCACCATCCACCAGCAGGTGGCCTGTTACTGCTTTCACAAAGACTTGCAGTTCCCTGTTTGGCCTCTGGATGGCTTCATGGGAGCTCTCATTAAAACTGTTCACCACCAGCTGCATCCTGTGGTTGCTGATCACTTGGACTATATAAGTCTGCCTCTTCCTGCAAGTCATTGCCAGAACTTCCTTGTTACAGGTCTGAGTCTCTGGTCACCTCTGTTCCTGATACCTGGTTTCTTGTACCCTGCCCTGTGATCTGATTATCTGCTACTGAACCTCTGCTTGTCCTGACTCTGCTTATGCTTACTCCTCTGTACCTTGTATGTATCTGATTACCTGTTGCTGACTTTATTCCGTTTTGACCTGTCTTTGCCTGCTCCTTTTGATACCGCGTTGTTGTATATCATTGCTTGTACATATATATCTTGTGCACACCATTTGTAAATAGATAGTTAGATAGTTAGGTGTTATATATATTTTGTCACTGCTTCCCGGGTTATTTGTGTATATATTGTGTGCTGTACATATGTTTGTGTGATATTTGCATTACGCTTGCATGTATGCTTGCATTATTGCATTCGCAATAAATCATTATTTTTTGCACCTTAATTCCTGGTTCCAGTGTCTGTATACTGCAAACTGTGGTCAAACCCTGTTTCTCCATTCAGGCTCCTGACAGTAAGTTCTGGCCATATATACACTGACCACTGCAGCTATACTGCACACTGATACCTGGCTGTTATGTCCAAAAATGGATCTGCAACAAATTGATTATTATGCATTGCTTGCTGTTGAGGATGAAGCTGAGTGTCGTGCAGATTTTGCTGATTTTTCTAAAGCTGAATTGCAGCAGTTGATTAGCCAGACATATAGTTATGTCAAATTAGGAATAATTCGTACAGAAGATATTGAAAATTTAGCCAGGATCTGGAATGATCTTGCATACCCCAAAATTACAAATATTTGCATGCAACCTGATTCTGACCAAGGTGTAGTCAGTGATTATGATCCACCGTTTGACAATTATGCCATAGAAGCTCTGATTAACTTGTTTGAAGACGACAGGGAATATTTTCTTGATCATTACTCAAACAAAGGTAAACAGACCGTGCAGGCTTGCATAGATTCCTTCCAGTCCCTGATTACTCAGGGAATATGCAAGTATGGGAAAGCCTCCCTTTTGCTAAATGCATGGCAGAGAATTATCTCTGCAGGTTCCACAGCTCCTGCCTTACCTGTTATAAGTCCTGTCCAGGTTGATTTTACTTCTGAACAAGTTAACATGTACTATAGTTATTTGAAGACAGACAGAAAAGCATTTTTTGACTTTTACATTAAGCAAAGCTTTGCATTTGTTTCTGGATGTAAATGTGCGGTTGAGAGTCTATTGTCTGACAGAAAATGTAAGCCTGAGTCAGCCCATGCTTTGATCAATGCATATTCAGAAATCTTGTCATTATGCACACCTCCTGTTAACCCTCTGAATGCCACTCACTCCCAGCCCACTGCAGTTAAAGAGCTGCAAAGTCAGTCTCCCAGCAAAGAAGAATTTAATTTTATTTTTGACTCTGAACTGATTGATGATTTGTTTGATTTTCTGAGAAAGGATAGAGAAGGATTTATTAAGTATTACTGTGACAAAAGTGAAGGTTTTGTGTCTGCCTGTATACGAGCAACTGAGACATTGATTGCGCATAGGCTTTGCAAGTATGAATCCGCTTCTGCCTTAATTGCTGCCTATTTAGAAGTCCTGCAAGTAATAAATTCTTCAGTTAACCCTCCGAATGTCTGTCACATTCAGAATCCTCAGCCCACAGCTACTAAACAGCTTAAATGCCAATCGCCCATTACAAAACAATTTGATTTCATTTTTAACTCTGATCAGATTGATCACTTATATGGTTATTTAAAGAGAGACAAACAAGGGTTTTATGAATCTTACTTTGAGAAGGGGGAATTGTATGTGTCTGCCTGTGTTCGTGCAAC
Source organism: Hyperolius riggenbachi (assembly GCF_040937935.1). NCBI lineage: Eukaryota > Metazoa > Chordata > Amphibia > Anura > Hyperoliidae > Hyperolius > Hyperolius riggenbachi. Next base: position 146,617,236 of record NC_090649.1, read on the forward strand.
TGAGTCATTGATGCTGCATAAGCTCTGTAAGCGTGAATTTGCTTCTATGTTGATTACTGCCTGGCGTGAAATCCTTTCTTCCTGTTTCCACTCTCCTCCTTCTGCTCATTCTCCATGTATCTCTTCTTGTGCCCAGAACTCAGAACCTGCAATAGTTAAAAAACCTGTAAAAACAGCAACATTACAAACCGCTATCAGATCCACACCTTGGTCCTGGCAGTATCCAGTTATATCAAGAGAACCTGCTGTTCCAGTTTCCAGAGTGGCCACCAAAACCAGACGCAAATACTTTCCTACAGCTTCCATTACTCCAGTCATCTCGCCTTCCGTGCAGCCTCCAGTCATCTCGCCTTCCGTGCAGCCTCCAGTCATCTCGCCTTCCGTGCAGCCTCCAGTCATCTCGCCTTCCGTGCAGCCTCCAGTCATCTCGCTTTCCGTGCAGCCTCCAGTCATCTCGCCTCCTGTGCAGCCTCCAGTCATCTCGCCTCCTGTGCAGCCTCCATCTAACTCCTGTTTGGTGCAGCCTCCAGTTAATGTTCCTGTGACACTTGTTATACAGACTCTTGCCTTCCTCTCACAACTCTTGCAGACTTTGTATGCTCCAGAATCCAGTCCTGCCGTTTATTTGTCTACAAAGCCTTGTCTCCAGCCTGCAGAGACTTTGCCTCCGTCTCCAGAGCCTTGTGCTCAGTCTGCAAAACCTCATTTCCAGTCTGCAGAGACTTCAAATCAACCTGCAGAATCCTGCTCGCAGTCTGCAGAGCTTTGCATCCAGTCTGCAGAACCTTGTTCCCAGTCTGCAGAATATTGCCTCCAGCCTGCAGGGACTTTGCCTCAGTCTGCAGAACCTCAATTCCAGCCTGCAGAGACTTTGATCCAATTTGCAAAAGTTTGCACCCAGCCTGCAGAATGTAGCCCTCAGTCTGCAGAATCTCGCCCTCTGCTGGTAGAGACTTTGCCTCAAGATACAGAAAACTGCATACAGCCTACAGAACCTAGTATCTTGCCCACACAGTCTCAGTGCCAGCTCACACAAACTGTATCAGGGTCTCAGCCAAAGGTCCAGTCAAGTGCTCAGCCAACGGTTCAGCCATGCGCTCAGCCAACGGCCCAGCCAAATGCTAAGCCAAAGGTCCAGATCCATGAAGTTATACAGTCTGTTGCCCTGCCTGAAACTACTGAGCCTGTTGCCCTGTCTGAAGCTTCCCAACCTGTTAACCTGTCTGAAGTTTTCCTGCCTTCTGTTTCACTTGATGTTATGCAATCTGCCGCTGCCCAGCCTCCACAGACTTCTGCTGCTGCCCAGCCTCCACAGACTTCTGCTGCTGCCCAGCCTCCACAGACTTCTGCTGCTGCCCAGCCTCCACAGATTTCTACTGCTGCCCAGCCTCCACAGATTTCTGCTGCTGCCCAGCCTCCACAGATTTCTGCTGCTGCCCAGCCTCCACAGATTTCTGCTGCTGCCCAGCTTCCACAGACTTCTGCTGCTGCCCAGCCTCCACAGACTTCTGCTGCTGCCCAGCCTCCACAGACTTCTGCTGCTGCCCAGCCTCCACAGACTTCTGCTGCTGCCCAGCCTCCACAGACTTCTGCTGCTGCCCAGCCTCCACAGACTTCTGCTGCTGCCCAGCCGCTAGAGACTCCTGCTGCCAACGCTCCTGATGGTGCCAAAACTAGTGTCTGCCCTGTTGGTACCAAGCCTGCTGCATCGCCTGATGTCTGCCAGTTCCCTGCTCTGCCTGAGACCTGCCAACCTGTTGTCCAGTCTCCTGCCAAGCCTGATGATCCTGTCCAGTCTCCTGCTCAGCCTGGTGATGCATGCCAGTCTCCTGCCAAGCCTGTTAGTACCCGCCAGTCTCCTGTTCAGCCTGATCCTGCCAAGCCTGTTGGTACCTGCCAGTTTCCCGTCCAGCCTCCTGCTCAGCCTGGTGATCCTGTCCAGCCTCCTGCTCAGCCTGATGATCCTCCCCAGTTTCCTGCCAAGCCTGATGATCCTGTCCAGTCTCCTGTCCTGCCTGATGTCTGCCAATCTCCTGTTAAGCCTGATCCTGTCCTGTCTTCTACCAAGCCTGATGATGCGTGCCAGTTTCCTGCTCTGCCTGAAACCTGCCAACCTGTTATCAAGCCTGATGCCTGCCAGTTTCCTGTTTCACTGCTTGATGGTTTCTGGTGGGTGTTCCAGCTTCCTGAGGTCCAGTTTCCAACATTGCTTGCTGTTCAAAGAATTCTGGTCATATTTTGGTTGGCATTGTTTCCCTCCCTGCCCACCCAGGTCTGGCATTTGCTGTTTTCAGTACTTTTTGCTTTTTTCTGGGTCTTGCCTGATGCTATACAGTTTTTCATCCAACCTGTTTCCCTGCCTGGTGATCTTCATGATGCGTTCCTGTTTTCCAAAAACACAGTTGCAAATTTTAATTTTTTGTTTACTTCCCTGATCACCCAGCCGTGGTATCCACTACGAACCCTATTTAAATTTGTTTTGCCTGCCGTATCCTGGGACCCTGGTGGTGGGTTTGTAAGGTCATGGTGGAGCGTCCTGAGGCCGCTCCTTAAGGGGGGGGCTATGTCACGAACTGTCTCCTGCCATTTCCTGCTGCCTGTTGGTGGTAGTAACTTGGACTGCCCTGGACATTCATTGCTCCACCAGCAGAGGGCTCTAAGGACTTTGCCTCATCCTGAACCTCCACCATCCACCAGCAGGTGGCCTGTTACTGCTTTCACAAAGACTTGCAGTTCCCTGTTTGGCCTCTGGATGGCTTCATGGGAGCTCTCATTAAAACTGTTCACCACCAGCTGCATCCTGTGGTTGCTGATCACTTGGACTATATAAGTCTGCCTCTTCCTGCAAGTCATTGCCAGAACTTCCTTGTTACAGGTCTGAGTCTCTGGTCACCTCTGTTCCTGATACCTGGTTTCTTGTACCCTGCCCTGTGATCTGATTATCTGCTACTGAACCTCTGCTTGTCCTGACTCTGCTTATGCTTACTCCTCTGTACCTTGTATGTATCTGATTACCTGTTGCTGACTTTATTCCGTTTTGACCTGTCTTTGCCTGCTCCTTTTGATACCGCGTTGTTGTATATCATTGCTTGTACATATATATCTTGTGCACACCATTTGTAAATAGATAGTTAGATAGTTAGGTGTTATATATATTTTGTCACTGCTTCCCGGGTTATTTGTGTATATATTGTGTGCTGTACATATGTTTGTGTGATATTTGCATTACGCTTGCATGTATGCTTGCATTATTGCATTCGCAATAAATCATTATTTTTTGCACCTTAATTCCTGGTTCCAGTGTCTGTATACTGCAAACTGTGGTCAAACCCTGTTTCTCCATTCAGGCTCCTGACAGCCGGGAAATTGATTTAAACTCAGAATCCTGGCAGTTTTTAGAAAATAAGATTTCAAATTTTCCTTCTCTGTAACTTGCATGTGTCACTGTCAACAACATCTCAATTTCTAACTATTGACTTTAGACATAACAGAGTAACCATGCAGCTCGGGGTGACCCAAACCACTAGGAACGTATAGGGGGGCCAAAAGAGACCGGAAAGCCCTCCTAGGCTCCTACTAAAAAATCAATGCTTGGTGTTATTTGCCTTCTTAAAACAGAAGGAAACTTGCAATAATTCAGCTTTAAGTGAACATTTGTGGTTACCCACAATGCACCACTACTGACTACGCAAATTATCTCTTTATGCCCCTGTAGCCAGGCTAGCATCCAGAACCGGTAGTGTATAGCAAGCCTATAACTTTAATTTTTACACAGCGACATCAACCCCACATGTAGACAGCCTATTTCAGATTTTTGACATGTAAGAATGGTCCCTCTAGCTAATGCATGTCTGAATTTGATCTCTTGTGCTCACACAAATGACCAACTGCCATGTTTGCTTCCGTATTTGGTGCAGAAAGAACTTACCGTATTTTTCGGACTATAAGACACACTTTTTCTCCCCCAAAAGTGAGGGGGAAAAGTCAGTGCGTCTTATAGTCCGAATGTACAGCCAGATGTCCCCCACAAGCAGGTGCAGGACGTACTGGAAGCCCTCACCTATTCAGCCATCGGCTCCGAGTCCTGCATCCTGCTTCTGTGTCCACAATGGAACCTCTTTCCTCCTTCCTTACTCACTCTTAGATTTCCTCCGATTGTCCCTTCTTGTCTAATGCCACCCGGATGGAGGCTAGCAGCGACTCTGAGGACATTGCAGCTCCCGTGTAGCTGAACGGCCCACCTGCTCCCTGGGAGTCCTGTGTGTTGCAAGCAGCGGTTCTTCCTGTCGCCGCCTGGATGGCATACATCGCGGCTCCCATGTAGCTGAGCGGCCCACCTGCTCTCTGGGAGTCCTGAATGTTGCACGCAGCGGCTCTTCCTGCCGCCGCCAGTATGGCGGACATCGGCGGCTCCTGTGCAGCTTAGTGGCAGTCATGCTCCCTGTGTCGCTCTGAGGACATCTGTGTCTCCCCCTTAGCTGAGCAACACACTTGTGCCCTGGGTGTTCAGCAGTTCTTCCTGCTGCTGCATAGATGGAGGACATCGGTAGCTCCCATGCAGCTGAGTGGCAGTCCTGTTTCTTCGGCGGCTATGAGGACATCGGCATCTGCCCTTTAGCTAAGAGGCACACTTGCACCCTGGGTACCCTGTGTGTTCGGCCGATCTTCCTGCTGCAGGCCCAGATGGATGACAGTGGCAGCTCTGAGTGACGTGGGCCATCCGTTGGAGCTGCCCACATGGTTCTTGCAGCGGCTCCAGAAGGCATGGAGTCCTTAACACAGATGTCCCTGCTCTCTGGACCAGACTGCAGGGGACCCCAGACACCATCCCCAGGATCAACAGCAGCCCAGTCACTGGCAGCAAGTCTCTCCCCTAGGATAGGTAAGAATGAAAAATGCTATTGTACCATAGTGTACATAGCGGTGGGGTTGTAGCTTAGTATAGGTAGTAGGGGCATTGTAGCTTAGTGTAGGTAGTGGGGGCATTTTAGCTTGGTGTAGGTGGTGGGGGCATTGTAGCTTAGTGTAGATAGTGGGGGCATTGTAGCTTGGTGTAGGTAGTGGGGGCATTGTAGCTTGGTGTAGTTGGGGCATTGTAGCTTAGTGTAGGTTTTGGGGGGCAGCAGGGGTTAGTGTAATAATGTAGTTAGTGGGGCTGCAGAGGTTAGTGTAGCTGGGCAGTCAGTGTACCTTAGATAGAGACAGTTTGGGGGAAAAGGGTCAATAAGACGCCCCTGCACCATAGACCCACCTGGTTTAGTAGTTTTTTTTTTCCCTGATCTTTACCCTCTAAACCTAGGTGCATATTATAGTCCGGAGCATCTTATAGTCTGAAAATTATGGTATATGTGCGCATACAACCTAAAGGGACATTTTAATACATGCAACACCAAAGCGCACTTCATATCTGTGCACATACATAACACCAATAATAATTTGGTTCAGCAGGGCTTCAGAAGATGTTAGCTCTGTTTAAAACCTAACAATTTGGTAGGACATGACTATGGTAGGATTAGATTGTGAGCTTCTCTCAGGGACAGGTCGGTTACATGACTATACACTCTCTACAGTTCCAAAGAAGATGTCAGCTTTATATGAATGCATAATATGTCAAGAGATTCGATTATGCACTCCTAACCCCTTCCCGACTGCCTAACGCAAATAGACGTCAGGAAGGTGGCAGCCCCAGGACCGCCTAAAGCGAAAGGCATCAAGAGCGGTGGGTGGCGATCACCGTCAGCAGACTGAAAAAAAAAAAGAAATGGCCATTTCTTTTGTTTGTACAGTGCTGCGATCTAATGCAGCGCTGTACTGAGGACAGCCGTGTCACTCAGCTGTCCCCTGGAGAGGCTCTGATCACAATCCCCTCTCATAGACATCAGGATCGCCCTGACTGGCTGACTGGGTAGAAGTAGGGGAGAAAAAAAATAAATAAAAAATAGTCATATTTAATAAAAAACAACAACAACAACAAAAAATAATTTAATAAAAAAAAGGCTGCAGCAGCGATCAGAGCCCACCAACAGATATCTCTGTTGGTGGGCAGAAAAGAGGGGCGGGGGAGCCTGTGGTCCTTAAGAGGATAAAGGACAGACTCACGGATTCATCCACTGTCGGTGAATGGCTTCATACTGGCTGTTTAGTTGGCTGGGGTTAGATGGTTGGAGAGTCTGTTGCTGCCATCGTTAGTGCTGCTTAGAGATCAGTTTTAGAGATTAGATTGCATGTACATGCATTCGGAAAACAAGTAGTCGCATGCCTTGAGATAAAACAATTAAATAGTCACAGGCTTCCAGATAAAACAATAGGTAGTCAGTTCCGTAAAGATAGCCAAAAATGCCCTCCACACCCCCAGTATAGGTAGCTCCCAGTAGCCAAAGGTGCCCTCAGTATAGACAGGCCCCTTCATAGGTAGGCGAAGATGTCCCCAGTATAGGTAGTAAGGTGTCTCTGGTATAGGTAGTAAGGAACCCCCAGTCAAGGTAGTAAGGGGCCCCAATAGGTAGCATGGTGACCCCCATAAGTAGTAAGGTTCCCCCATAGGTAGTAATGTGCATTCTTCTGGGAGGTGGCATGGCTATTATGTGGGGGTTGTGATATTCTTTATAGGGCATTGTAGGATGAGGAATTGGGAGTTGCGGTGGGTGAGAGGATCAAAACTGGCCTGCTATTCTACCAATGTCCTTCTATAAAATGGAAAGTGGCCAAAGAGATTTGTTCAGACTAAAGCCAGTGAGAAGTGTCTGAAGAGGTTCATTTATGACAGGGGCTAATGTGACTACAAAAGTTGAGAGCCCTCATAAAGCCAGAATGGGGGTTTTGGGCTTGTTGAAGGAATCATTTTCTGTATAGTGGAGGCACGGCATTGTTATGAAAAATGCAGCTTCTTGCCCAGGTGATAAAACATGCAGCCGCTGTCAGAAAACTTGCTTACATTAACTTGGCTCCATGGAAACTGAAACAGAAATCTACATAAAGGAGATTCTAGCTGGTCAAAGGGAGATAACACAGAAATCATTTTAGTATTAATAACTAGAACTTTTTCCCAAGTAAAGGGAATATATACATATTGACTACAGATCAGACCAAACTGGCTATAACTTGTATTCTTGTGGTAAGAGGTAACATTAGATTTTCATAGAGCTTCATTTGATGGTCATTACAGTGAACATCTGTGCAGGACCATCTCCCTGTGGTAAATGAGGGTTGTTTGCACATATGGAACAGGTCAGGAGAGCAAAACACTCTAGAGGATACAGCCTACATATGTACAAAATGTGCCAGCAACATAAATGTGTGAAATAAACTTTAGTAAAGTGTGTAGAAACCATCCAGCCCACACTGGAGGAAGAAGCGGGTATCATCCAAGCAGTAGCTCCACTGATACGATTCATTGCCTTTGTATGTACAGTTTAACAAACTTTGCTCTATTTGATATGTGTGATGTCAGCGGCCCTACAAGGCATCATAAATACAGACATTAGCCCACTAATATTCTGGCGTGTAAGACGACTGGGTGAATAAGACAACCCCCAACTTTTCCAGTTAAAATATACGTTTTGGGATATACTCGCCCTATAAGACTACCCCTCTTGACTCTTGAACATTTGTATACTGTATAAACAGGGACAGATACTGGAGCTGTACTGTATGTGGCGCCCAGTATGCAACAACCAGCTAATCACGGAAAGCAATTTACCTTACTGGCAATTGGCTGGTTGTTGTAAACAAAGCCTGCTTGGATTGGTCAGCTATCCCTGTCTCAAAGACTATCAGAGTGGTAGCACAAACATGCCTCTTTCACCCATCTGGCCCGCCCTTGTATACTATTACCTCCTTCTCTGCCTCTCAGATCTCGCACATGCGCGCCAGCGCTGCTTCACTGCAGTCCTCAGGAGTGACTGGCATAGAAGGAGGTATGGTAATAGGATACAAGGATGGGCCAGGCGGGTGAAAGAGGGGTGTTTTTCTGGGCACAGCACAGCTCTATCTCTTTTTTTCCATACTCTGGGCGTTCCAGACACCTGCAGATTGCTCCACCCTCACTTACATCTTCCCAGTGAGGTGCCTTCTCACCTCGTCATCGGGACCGCGTTAAGTCACTTCTTTCCATGAATCCTGGTGAGTGGATTTTCTTCTACCATACTTTTACAGCACCAACCTTGCTGCTTTCATACGGTCGCTGCATACGGTGGGGATGCGGCTGTGGACGTTTTTGAGCTCCCCCCACCGTATGCAGTAACCATAGATTCTCCAGTCCGGCTTGGAAGTTTCAGCACCAGTCCTATAAGACGGCACCCGGCGTATAAGATGACCCCCGACTTTGAAGAAGATTTTCCTGGGTTAAAAACTAGTCTTTTGCACCAGAATATACAGCAATTGATAAACATGGTGCCGGGCCCCCATAAAACAAAATGGAGTGGCCACCATGACACCTATATGTACACTAGCAACATAATGGAACCCTTCTAGCACTTCAACTCAATCCATAGTTCACAGACCTTTTTGCTTTTGATAAGATGTGCAAACAACCACCTGCCTATTGCCTATATATATATATATATATATATATATATATATATATATATATATATATATGTATATATATATATATATATATATATATTATAAATCTCTTGGTCACACCCCATCAATGTTCAATCAAAAAGGAATCAAAGGCTCCCAGCAGGATGAGAGACCAATAACCAAATGAAATAGAGCTTCATTGTGGTCGAGAAATACAAATACTGATTATATATATATATATATATATATATATATATATATATATATATATATATATATATATATATGTATATATATACTGTATAAATGTGCATGTTGGTTCAAAATGTTTAATAGCATCAATCTTTAATATTTATGTATGCACCATAACTACATATTGCCTTTATAATAATCCAAACGTTTGTACAACCTGTATACACAAAGGTTCACTATTATAGCTATGGTTCAGCATTTCAAATATATCTGCGAATCTCCCTATTTTGGCAGCCCACCTTCATCCATTTAATGTATTACATGAATGGCCACAGTTCAAATGCTCAGCACTATTCAATGCATACAGTAACTAAAATGTGTTATGGTATTTGTAATCATTTGAAATTCCCACAAAGAATTTATACAAGAGGTCTGATCTGAGTAAGAGCTTGTGAAAAAAACTTTCAGAAAGATAAGAAGATATCCAAGAAAATCTGTCTTAAGAAAAAATGCCCTTGGGAGTACTCACCTTGGGAGGAGGAAGCCTATCGAGGCTTCCCCCGTCCTCCTCTGTTCCATGGTGGTGGCGATACAGCTCCCCAAATGGCGGTTATGTAAATATTTACCTTACCGGCTCCAGCGCAGGCGCAGTAGCGACTCTCGGCTCCGAAATAGGCGGAAATAGCCGATCCCAGTCGGGTCTGCTCTACTGCGAAGGCGTAAGTCTCCTGCGCCTGCACAGTAGAGCGGACAAGACTGGGATCGGCTACTTCTGTCTTTTCTGAGCGGAGAGCTTCCACAGCGCCACCCGCTGGAGCCAGGGAAGATAAATATTGAACAGTCTGACAAATTGTCGGCTGTGCCTTCTGAGGGCAGACAGAGACCGCCGTGGGATGGAGGAGGACGGGGGAAACCTCGATAGGATCCAGAGGCTTCCCCCTACCGAGGTGAGTAACCCCCTGTCACAAGAGCCCCACTGGCCGTGAACACGCAAAACCGTCCGATCCGATTCTAGCACACAGATTGAGAGCTATGGACGCAATCTGCGTAGAATTGGCGGAGTTTGAGCGTCACGACGCAGTAGGGAGCCTGTGAGGTTACGAAAATACACTTTTACTCCAACCCAGGGGTAGATTTGCCACCATCTCTGTTTTCTATCAGCCCAGAGAAAACTGCTAACTGGCTATAGACCTGTGAAACAAACAACCGGTTAAAACTGTGCAATTCCTATCTATCTATCAAAACAGTAGCGTCCCTTCGGAAGTTTAGGTCTCGTCTGTGTATACTGAATAGAAGGTTTTACTGAGAGGTAAAGACCTTTTAAAAAGCCTTTATTTGTTACAATATAAATAATTAATATATACAGACAATCGTGAACGATTAAACGATGAGAGACAGTGATAACACAGTACATAAAAGAAAAAGGGATAAAAAGAACGAATACTTATGATTCTGTGGAAAGTCCGTTCGGGAAAAGACAAAGTTCCTTTGTTGCAGTTAGTTCGCAATATGGCCGAACCACATGGCCGTTGCTCCGCCTGCAAGATGGCCACTGCTATTTCCCCAAGCAGTGGCAGTCTTTTCGGTATGATGGAAAGTGGGGGAATTGGCTGGGGGTCCTCATGCAATCAGTTTTGAGCACTGACATTTCTGGGCGGAGTCTCAAGCTCAGCCCAGGGGCGTGTCAGGCAGTGAGTTCTCAGGGGAGGAACTTCCAGCCATCCACAAAATATGTCCAATTTCATACCCCGCCGGGGTTTTGTCGCACATGCAAACCGATTTCATATTCAGATTGGGCTGAGAATACACGTTCATAGGACATCAAACTTGCAATATTTGGGGCGCACGGGGACCCCATTATTTATATCTCAGCCCCTGCTCGGGTTACCTGGCTATGTCTAGTATCACCATATTCTACAGAATTAGGGAAACAAAATTATGTAATTTTCATATTCCTCCCATGGATGGTATTTGCAAAATGTGACAAAGTTATCAACACCATGCATTCCATACTCAGTTTAGTCGGTGCCGTCAAGACTGGGAGGAATGTAGGTGTCAATAGACCTCATGCTGTGCTAGCTTCCCCTGTTGAATAGACTCTGTTGGTATTTCAGCTCTGCCCAATTAGCACATTAGTGTCACCAGAGCTTTTCCGGGAGCCTTAACAGGATTTCTTGCTGAACCAGGTTGCTTTAGCCATATGCTAACGCAGGCCCATTCAGCCCTCATGGCAAAAGGGGGGGGAAGGCAGGAAGGAAAAACTTCTATTTTAAAAATAAAGAATGTCAGTTTTCCGATCACGGTTGCGATCGGACAATCGGCCGCGAATCCTCGGACGACTGGGCGTCGCCCGGCGTCACACCTCCCCCTTCCCGAGCTCTGCTCAGGGAGGTGTCAACAGGACGCCTTCCGTAGCAGCTATTGGCGCTGTTGGGTCGGGTTCCCCCTGACACCGCGACAGCCCATCAGCGTTTTGGTGTCGGCTGCCTGCTTTGTGTTGGATCGTAAAGTCGTACTGCTGCAATGACAGGCTCCACCGTAGGAGCTTGCCGTTGGTTCCAGCAGTACGGTTTAGCCAACTCAGGGGATTGTGATCAGTGACGATCGTGAAGGAGCGGCCGTACAGATACGACTGCAGTTTCTGTAGGGCCCACACGATCGCCAGGCACTCCTTTTCAGTTGTGGAGTAGGCTACCTCTCGGGGCAGGAGCTTCCGGCTCAGGTAGAGGATAGGGTGTTCATCCCCCTTTCCATCCACCTGGCTGAGGACTGCGCCGAGACCGTAGTCAGAGGCATCGGTTTGCACCACAAACCGACGACTGAAGTCTGGGGCCTGAAGCACAGGGGCGCTTGCGAGGGCCTGCTTCAAGGCCTGGAAGGCATTCTCGCAAGCGGGGGTCCAGCTAACAACCTTGGGGTGCTTCTTGCTAGTGGCATCGGTCAGGGGCTTCGCCAGTGTACTATAGGCGGGAACAAATTTCCTATAGTAGCCGGCGGTCCCCAGGAACGCCTGGACCTGCTTTTTCGTGATAGGTCGAGGCCATGCCAGGATGGCGTCCACCTTTCCCGTGTCAGGTTTCAGGGTGTTACCCCCCACCCGGTGACCTAAGTACTGCACCTCGGTCATGCCAATCTGACACTTACTCGGTTTAACCGTCAGATTGGCCATGGCCAGCCTCTCTAGTACCTGGGACAGGTGTTTGAGGTGTTCTTCCCAGGTGGGGCTGAACACCGCAATGTCATCCAGATACGCTACAGCGAACCCTTGCATTCCCTCTAGCAGGTCGTTCACGGCCCACTGAAACGTGGCGGGGGCGTTCTTCATCCCAAAGGGCATCATCGTGAACTCGAAGAGGCCGAAAGGGGTGATGAAGGCCGACTTTTGCCTCGCGTCAGGTGCAAGTGGTATCTGCCAATACCCCCGGCTCAGATCCATGATTGATAGGTACCTGGCTGATGCCAGTGTATCTAGCAGCTCATCAATGCGAGGCATGGGGTAGGCGTCTGTAGTGGTGATGGCGTTCAGTTTCCTGTAGTCTACGCAGAACCGAGTTGTCTGGTCCTTCTTGGGGACCAGGACAACAGGGGCTGCCCAGGCACTACTGGACTTTTGAACCACCCCTAACTCCAGCATCTCCCTCACCTCCTTCTGCATGTCCGCCTGTACCTCGGGAGAGACACGGTAAGCGGATTGCCTGATGGGGGGATGGGTACCTGTATCTACCCCATGCACCGCCATACTGGTCCGCCCCGGGATACCGGAGAAGGTGTGCTGGTACTGGCCCAGCACCTTCTGTAACTGCTCTTGCTGGGCTGAGGCGAGCTGTGGATTGACGTTTAGGTCGCCGTCCACATCTCGTACGTCAGCCAGCAGGTCTAACAGGGGGTCTGCCTCTCCCTGCTCTAACCGGCTGCACACTGGCAGCGCATACTGGGTCCTGTCATGGTGGGCCTTCAGCATGTTTACATGAAAGCTCTTCTGCTTCCTGCCCCCCATGTTCACTAGATGCGTCAGAGGGTTTAACCGCTGCACTACAGTAAAAGGCCCCTCCCAGGCTGCTTGCAGCTTGTTCTGCCTCACGGGAAGAAGGGCATATACCTTGTCACCCACATCAAATGACCGCTCTCCAGCAGTGCGGTCGTACCATGCTTTTTGTTTGGCCTGAGCCTGGGCCAGGTTGTTGGTCACTACTGCGGACAGGGACTCCATTTTGTCCCTGAACTTGAGGACGTAATCGACCACGGAGACATCAGTGGGGTCGCCCTTGCCCTCCCATGTCTCCCGCATCAATTGTAAGGGTCCTCGGACATTCCTCCCATACAGGAGTTCAAACGGGGAAAACCCGGTTGACTCCTGCGGCACCTCCCTGTACGCAAACAACAGATGAGGCAGGTATCGTTCCCAGTCCCCACCTTGCGACTCAACAAACGTGGTCAGCATTTGCTTCAGCGTCCCGTTGAACCGTTCACACAGTCCATTGGTCTGCGGGTGGTAGGGACTGGAGACAATGTGCGTCATGTGTATCTTTTTGCACAGGGCCTCCATGAGTTCGGACATAAACTGGGATCCCTGATCGGAGAGCATCTCCGCAGGGAACCCGACTCGGGAGAAAATGTTAAGTAGCGCGTCTGCTACCTTGTCCGCCCTCAGGGAGGAAAGCGGCATGGCCTCAGGATAGCGGGTGGCGTAATCCACCACCGTCAGGATGTACCTTTTGCCACTGCTGCTGGGAGTGGGCAATGGTCCAATTATGTCGACTGCCACTCTGTGAAAGGGCTCACCTATGATTGGCAGTGGACACAAGGGAGCCTTGCGGGGGTTCCCAGCCCGTTTTACCTTTTGGCAAACAGTACATGAGCGGCAATAGTTGGTCACATCGATCCGCATCCTGGGCCAGTAGAAATGACCCTGGATACGGTCAAGTGTCTTGTGGATTCCCAAGTGCCCTGCCAGGGGAATGTCATGTGCGGACTTCAGCACATGCCCCCGGAAGGCACTGGGTACCACAAGCAACTTGGTACCCACACTTGTTTCACCTTCGGTGGGCTGTACAGGCTCGCTGTACAGCTTACCACCTTCCCAATATACCTTGAAGGTATCTTCATTCGTGAGGGGCTCCGAAGCCTGCCTTCTGAGTGCCTCGAGGCTGGAGTCAGTCTGGAGTGCTTGCACAAATGCAGCACTCTCGCTCTCAGCCAGCTGGCCCGTGGCATATGCAGTTAGTGGCTGAAGGCTACCATCCCTGTGGTCAGAGGAGGGGGAGGAGGCCGGAACCTCTTCCACCTGCTCTGAGCCCAGGTTCTGAGCAGCGCGGCTGCGTGTTACTGCCAGTACAGGTACACCTTCAGACTGGCACATACTGGCATTACTCACATCCTGGCTGCATGCATGAATTACAGTGACAGGTACAACAACATTTTCATCACAAACAATCGGTATATCAAACACAGGTACCTGTGACACAGGTACTATTGGACTCGGTACCCCTGGACTGGGCACATTCAACCCACCTCCCCCCTGTTCTTGCCCCTTGGTGCAAAGTACCTTAGTGTGGGCGGAGAGTCCGTCTCCCTCCTGGCAGTCTGAGGGGCTTGGGGCAGGTTCATAATAGGACACAAGCTTGCCCAGGTCGGTCCCCAACAAAACTGGGACCGGCAGTTGGTCCAGGACCCCAACAACCTTCTCTTGAACCCCCACCCCCCAATCGATGGACACCCGAGCCTGGGGAATGCGAGAAAGAGTGCCCCCCACTCCAGTGAGGGTAAGGTATTTGTCAGGGAGGATATTTTCCGTCGGGACCAGGTGCGCACGCACCAGGGTGACATCCGCTCCAGTGTCGCGGAAACCGGTAACAAGCTGGTCGTTCACTGTAACCAGCTGGTGGTTGCTCGTAGCGGAGTGGATCCCTCTCCCACCTGCGAACATGACGTTGTTGGGTGCTCCCGGCTGGGGTGCGCTGGCTGGCGGCAGTTGCCGTGGGCGAGGTGTAGGTGGTGCAGGAGCTGGCGCTGTCTGCCTCCGCTCCGGGCAGTTAAACTTCATGTGTCCGGGCTTGCGGCAAAAGTGACAGGTGATGCCCTCTGTTACTGCAGGCCTGGACGCAGCAGCTGCGCTGGAGGGCCTCTGGGGCGCACGGCTCACAGAGGTAGGAGAGTCTGCAAAATTGTGGGACTGACCTCCTCTCCAGCTAGATGGGGCAGTCCTGCGGGTCTCCGGCACCCTGGTCGTTGCAAAGGTCTCAGCGAGGTCTGCAGCGACCGTCGCTGACGCCGGTCGGCGCTCCAGCACAAACTGGCGTACATCAGCCGGGCAAATGTTCAGAAACTGCTCCAGGACGATTAAGTCCTCCAGGACACCGTAAGACCCTTTAGTGAGGCCTAGCGTCCACTGGCGGAGTGTGGTGAGCAGACTGCTGACCACATCTTGATAAGAATCAGTAGATTTTTTCTGCCAGGACCTGAACCTTTTCCGGTAGGCTTCTGGCGTCAGCTGGTACTTAGTGATTATAGCCTCCTTTATAGCGGTATAATCATTGTCCTTTTCCACAGGCAGCTCTGAGAAAGCATCAAGCGCTTTGTAGCGCAGCAAGGGTGTCAGATGTCTGGCCCACTGGTCTTGGGACAGACGATACTGACGGCAGGCCTTTTCAAAAGACCTCAAAAACAAGTCAATGTCAGTGTCTTTTTCGATAATAGCAAATTTAAATTTTGCACTTACTGGAGCGGCAGTCCCTTCAGCAGGGAGGCTGGGCGTTGAACTCCGGCTGGCTTGCTGCACTTTCGCCATGTTCAGCTCATGCTGTCGTCTCTCCCGCGCCTCTGCAGATTGGCGTTCCTCTCGCTTTTGCTCCGCCATGTACTGCAGGTACTTGTCCACATCAGTTTCCATCAGCTTTTGCAATGCCTGCTGCATTACTGGATCAACATAACTGGACAGTCCAGTACTGGCCGGTTCCAGGCGAGTACTTTCAGGGGTTCTGGGGTCGGGGATCACACTGACAGCCTCCTGCGTATCTGTTGCCGCATTGCCCGCGGGTTGCTCAACCTCGGTACGCACAGGATCTTCAGTCTCTGGTTCCCCTCGACTTGCGTTAGATGAGCCGGTGTCCTCCACAGTGGACACCTCCAGCGTCCGCAGATTCTGGCTATCCCATCGGTACAAGTCCGTTATCAGGTCCTGCTGTTTCTTGCCGCGGATGTCCATGCCTCTCGCCTCGCACAGACTCTGCAGGTCGGATAGGACCATGACCTTGTAATTCCCGGACATTTCCATGCCAAATAAAAGAAAACTTAGGGGAGGGGTACTGGTTACACAGTCTCTCTGTATATATGAAAAATATATTGCACTCAGTCACTACCAACGAATTAGTTCGTTTCTCGATAGGGCTAATTCGATAGCCCTACCTGAGATACTATCAGCACACACAGATCCCAAACGCTGCCGACCACTGTCACAAGAGCCCCACTGGCCGTGAACACGCAAAACCGTCCGATCCGATTCTAGCACACAGATTGAGAGCTATAGACGCAATCTGCGTAGAATTGGCGGAGTTTGAGCGTCACGACGCAGTAGGGAGCCTGTGAGGTTACGAAAATACACTTTTACTCCAACCCAGGGGTAGATTTGCCACCATCTCTGTTTTCTATCAGCCCAGAGAAAACTGCTAACTGGCTATAGACCTGTGAAACAAACAACCGGTTAAAACTGTGCAATTCCTATCTATCTATCAAAACAGTAGCGTCCCTTCGGAAGTTTAGGTCTCGTCTGTGTATACTGAATAGAAGGTTTTACTGAGAGGTAAAGACCTTTTAAAAAGCCTTTATTTGTTACAATATAAATAATTAATATATACAGACAATCGTGAACGATTAAACGATGAGAGACAGTGATAACACAGTACATAAAAGAAAAAGGGATAAAAAGAACGAATACTTATGATTCTGTGGAAAGTCCGTTCGGGAAAAGACAAAGTTCCTTTGTTGCAGTTAGTTCGCAATATGGCCGAACCACATGGCCGTTGCTCCGCCTGCAAGATGGCCACTGCTATTTCCCCAAGCAGTGGCAGTCTTTTCGGTATGATGGAAAGTGGGGGAATTGGCTGGGGGTCCTCATGCAATCAGTTTTGAGCACTGACATTTCTGGGCGGAGTCTCAAGCTCAGCCCAGGGGCGTGTCAGGCAGTGAGTTCTCAGGGGAGGAACTTCCAGCCATCCACAAAATATGTCCAATTTCATACCCCGCCGGGGTTTTGTCGCACATGCAAACCGATTTCATATTCAGATTGGGCTGAGAATACACGTTCATAGGACATCAAACTTGCAATATTTGGGGCGCACGGGGACCCCATTATTCATATCTCAGCCCCTGCTCGGGTTACCTGGCTATGTCTAGTATCACCATATTCTACAGAATTAGGGAAACAAAATTATGTAATTTTCATATTCCTCCCATGGATGGTATTTGCAAAATGTGACAAAGTTATCAACACCATGCATTCCATACTCAGTTTAGTCGGTGCCGTCAAGACTGGGAGGAATGTAGGTGTCAATAGACCTCATGCTGTGCTAGCTTCCCCTGTTGAATAGACTCTGTTGGTATTTCAGCTCTGCCCAATTAGCACATTAGTGTCACCAGAGCTTTTCCGGGAGCCTTAACAGGATTTCTTGCTGAACCAGGTTGCTTTAGCCATATGCTAACGCAGGCCCATTCAGCCCTCATGGCAAAAGGGGGGGGAAGGCAGGAAGGAAAAACTTCTATTTTAAAAATAAAGAATGTCAGTTTTCCGATCACGGTTGCGATCGGACAATCGGCCGCGAATCCTCGGACGACTGGGCGTCGCCCGGCGTCACACCCCCAGGGACATTTTTTATTCAATACAGAGTCGCTTTATACCTCCAGATGAAAGTATCTGTAGGAGTAAGTTCTGGTCAACAGTATCAAATGCTGAGAACAGATCAAGGAGGGTGGATATAGAATAATGGCTTTTGGATTTAGCTGTACAAAGATCACTTTAGGAAATAAGATAAATAATTGTTTAATTTAGTATTCATATGGTGTGGTAGTTATTTGAATGCAAAGGGGAGAGGTGACACAGGGTGGTGGCCTGCAGAGTGCAGTGGGATCTAGAGATGTTTTTGTAAGTTTTTTTATATTAGTGGACTACTGTTGTCAAGACAGCCTTTTTAAAGGGAGTGTCCAAGTAAAAAAAACAACAAAGATACACTTACCTGGGGCTTCTTCCAGCCCGTGGCAGCCGTCCTGTGCCCTCGCTGCAGCTCCAGAGGTTCCTGGTCTTCTTCCCTGGCGCAGCTGACCTCGACAGGTCGGGTTCCGGGTTGGCGTCTTCTGCGCTCCATGGAGCTGGTCACGTGGCCTGGTCAACGTCATCGGGATGGTACTGCGCAGGCACAGAACTACTGCGCCTGTGCAGTACAGTCCCGATGACATCGGCCGGACCACGTGACTCGCGCCGTGGAGAGCAGAAGATGCTGACCCGGAACCCGACCTGGCGAGGTCGGCTGCGCCAGGGAAGAAGACCAGGAGCCTCCGGAGCTGCAGCGAGGGCACAGGACGGCTGCCACGGGCTGGAAGAAGCCCCAGGTAAGTGGATCTTTGTTTTTTTTTTACTTGGATGTTTCCTTTAAGCGATGACAGAAAGATGCCAGTGGCCAGTGGGGTAGCTAAGGAGCTTTGCTTTGAGGCTTTCAAGCACTCTATACATAACAATTGATACAGCGCACCAAAACCTACCAATGGCAACTACAGTGTCAGAGGTGCAATAAGGGGATGGGGAACAGCTTGTTAATGATTACCACTATTCAAAGTATCTATAGAAGTGATCATTATGAGCACAAGACCAATAGAGAGCTAATACTGTGGTTGAGGGGGCCCCTCTGGCCCCGTTGCAACCTCTGCACCCCCTATTGCTATGCCCCTGCCAGTGGTGAAGCATAGGTTTAATTCTATACCTGTCTGTGTCCAGAGCACTGATTACCAGACTCGATGTGTATAAAATAGATCACAGATTTGTGCACAGGAGGCATTTGCAAGTAGAAGAAAGAGGCAGACAAACCTATAAGACCTTTATGCAGTCCCAAAGCCATAGCAATGCTGGTTTACATTGCAAAAACCAGTTGTGTACTATAAATGTATTATTGATTGGGTGCAATCTGGGGTTGATATAGCATATTTATGTAATAAATACTCAAATCCTTTACATCTTGAAATAATTGTGTAATTTAAAATCCCACTTCCTAACAATGTCCTTTATATGTCTTCCATATGAAAATGCATGTATATGTGCTGCATCTATCTTATAATGATTAGAATTTTGCCTTAGTAAGTAGTCTGATTCCTGGCAGTATTCCTAAATTCCTGAATTCCTCGAGGTAAATGAAGCATAGTAAAACAGCTGACCCCACTTTATACAAACATCAGTAAGTCTACGAGACCTGGTGCATCTGGCTGGTTACTAGGTAATAGTAAAAACACACAAATCATATAGTATACAGGTAATTTGCATGTGGACAGAACACATACACATAATAAATACATGATTAAAATGGTTGAAAAATATTTTTTGCTTGGCCAGGCTCATGCTGTTTACTCTACACAGCTCTAAAAGATCACAACTTTAGAATGAAAAACTGTGTTCAGTATTATGGAACAAATACAAATAGAGCAAAAACAGTGTAGGTTAATATAACAATATATCATATTATAAAATGCAGTTATTTTAGTCACTGCTTTATAGGGTACATAGTCTTGTCGTCACTAAAGGCCGATAAACATGCTAGATAAAACTGTGCCAAGGTGGCAATCTGCCAGAGATTTGGTCTCCCCAATCCCCCTGCCCGCCGAGCGATGTCACAACTGCCCTGCTCCATCGGCCCCCTGCATAGCAACAGAACACATCGCTAACCTTTAGGCTTCTTTCACAGTGCGACGTTAAAGTCGCACGTTAGAAAATGTTTTAACGTGGACTAACGCACAGCAATACTAAGTCTGTGCAACATTTACAGTGCACATGTTGCGTTTGTGTGGAACGTGTAGCATTATTAGAAAGTGCTGCATGCTGTGCGTTAGACACGTTATTAGCTACGGTGGACTGTTTGCACATGCTCAGTACTAACTTGGAAGCATACTTTTGTATGCTGTACTGTATGCAAGGATAACAGGCATTAAGTTGCGGTACAACTTTTCAGGGAAGTTGCGTTGTAAGCTTGCGGTGCGACTTTAACGTTGCATCAAACTGCAACGTCCCACTGTGAAAGAGGCCTTAGGCTAGCAACAAGTCTGTACGGTGTTGGCCTTGTAATGTCACTGAAAGATTGGGTCAGGTGGCACTAATTGAGGGTGTATACAAGCCTTAACTGTCCCTCAGAGGAGTCAACAATCTAATCCCTTCCATAGTCATAGCCTCATTCATAGTATAAGGTCAATTTTTGTGGAGATAAAGTGACTTATAAGTATGTTTTGGGGAATTATGATAACATTTTAAGAGAAAGTTGAGCACTGTCAAGGCTCTCTCAGTTCTTAAGACCACAAGGATGATGCTTGCTTAAGCTACAGTAAGATTAATTTGGGAAATGTATATACATATTGCGGTTGATCTAACGGGGCAGATCGAAGATGGAGCTGAATGGCTACCTATACATTCTCAGTGAATAATGAGGATGCATCTGAGCAGCCTAAGGCCCCATTTACACTTAATCAGTTGCTCTCAGTTATAACTTAAAGGACATCTGATTTTCAAAGTAATGCCCATATTTCCCAATGGCTCAGTTCACACTATACGCATTTTAACTGAAAGATTGTTCATAATGCACTGCTATGGAGAAGAAAAAAAAGTGTACCAACTGATTAAGTGTAAATGGGGCCTTATTGTCACTGTGTGCTGCTGCCCCCAACTCGCATATCTTCAAGGGTCTCCTGCTGCCAACTCTCCTTGCCTGGGGAAGGGGGTGCCCTATGTGTAGCATGCTGTGAAGATGCTGGGCTGTAAGCAGAGATGTCACAGAGGGAAGATGGAGGCCACGTTTCACTGCCATGTGGAAGGAGGGGGCAGAGCTAGCATGGCTCTAAAGTATGGCCCGATCTGCCAAGTGAGGCGACTTCCTCAGGCGGCAGAAGTCTGGGGACAGCACCAGGCAGAAACAGGAAGCGAAGAGAGTGCCTGGCCAACCTATACTGAGGGCAACTGTTCCTGGCCAACCTATACTGGGGGCAACTTTACCTAGCTACCAATACTGGGGGCACCTATACCTGGCTACTTACCTATACTAAGGGTGTTTTTTGGGGAGTTAACCGCAGTTATAACGTGTGGTGCAAACGTGGGGTGCTGTGTGATCATTCCAATTTGGGGGGGGGGGGGGCATCCTCACAAGTTTGCCTCAGGCAACCAGGGCCAGCTCGCTCATGAGGCGAGGTGAAACTTTTGCCTCAGGCGGCAAAGTTCTAGGGGCGGCATCCGCCCGTCCGTGGGTGCGGGGGGGCCTGCCGCCGAGCTGGAGGGGTAGCTGGCAGGACGGGGGTATTGGGCCTAGCGGTGGGGAGGGGGGTCGGACATTAAGAGGCACGGGCGGGGGATCACTCACCTCTTCCTCGTTCCAACGTGCGCTCCATTGACGTCACTTCCTGCAACGCCGCCCACTGTATTGTACGTGGCCGGCGTTGCAGGAAGTGACGTCAGTGGAGCGCACGTTGGAACGAGGAAGAGGTGAGTGATCCCCCGCCCGTGCCTCTTACTGTCTGTCGGCTGCTTACTCTACATTTAAAGCTGTAGGGGAGTGCAGATCGGGGGACCCAGGCGAGGGAGGGGGGGCGGCAATTTTTTCAAAATTTGCCTCAGGCGGCAAAAAGTCTAGGGCCGGCCCTGCAGGCAGCAAAAAGACTAGAACGAGCCCTTTGTAAATAGCTGATGCAGCTGATGTTACTGAGACATAAACACTATCTCCAGACTTGCTTAGCAATGTGTCTGTCCCAGAAGGTAAAGATAGCTCTACTTCTCCCCTTAAAGTAGACCCAAATTAAAAATACAAGATTTCTGAAATAACATCTATTTTCTAAATTATAATAATAAATAGCAGCCTTTTTCAGCTGCATGATGACAAATATAAAATATTTTACATTTATTGGAGTAACCCCTCCCTTCCTTTCATATTGCCGGGACAGAATCCGGCAAACTGGTGGAGTAGGTGGTGTCCAGCAAAGGAGGAATTGCTAATGGCTGCCACCTGTATACCCTAGTTATGAAAAGAGAAGGGCAAAAAGCAGGCACTGAAATGCTCATAGGCTTGAAGGAGTGTTTATTTATCTTTGTATGTGTCAGAGTGGTGCAACTGAATATTTTGAATAAAAAAAAATGTTTGGTTTGGGTCCGCTTTAATACATAAGGGCAAGTAAGCAGGATGAATACAGGTATCCTATACTAAACTTCAGTATATATATATATATAGTAAACCAGAGTATGGTGATTGACATCTGTATTCCCTTTACAGAAATACTGCATGCCTGGTTGCTATGTGGATCATTTGGGTCACTGACCAAGAATGAGAATACAAATTGGGTGACCTAACTCTAGTGTGACTTCACTGGCTGCATGCTTATTCCAGATGTGTGACTCACAAACTACTGAGTCACGATACCAGCAAGACTGTATAGAAGCTGTCATTCTTTTTTTTAAAAAAAAAGGAAAGCAAGATCACAGCCGTCTTATTGATTTCACTTTGTTTCCTTCAGGCAGGGGTCACACTTGAGTGAATTGCAGGCGGTTGTCCCACATGCAGAATCGCACCATACGTACATGATAATCAATGGGCTGGTTTGCATTTAGTATGTTTCCCGTATGCAGGGATAAAACTTAGCACATACCAGTGCTATTATATTGGTAACAAGGCCACCATATGTCTCCCCCAACCTAACTGTGGCTCTCGGGGCCCCTGCAGAGTTTTTGGCAGAGGGGCAACTTACTTGTTCAGCCAGCATGCTCCTCCATTGGTTGGTGGCTCAGTACGCTCCCATCTTCATCCTCACAGGAGTGCCTCTCCTCTGTGGCCCCTTGCAGAATGATTATGTTCACGTACAGAGACATGGACCAATGGAGAAGTGTGCTGCCCCAGACAGGTGAGTTGCTACTCTGCTGAGGGGGGGGGGGGGGGGGGCTTAGCAGCCAGTTTGGGGGCTGGGGGGGGGGTATTAGGCAGCAACAATGGGCCGCTTTTAGATATGTCTGTCAGGAGGGGGGAGGGGGAGTAATTGTTGCTAGAATCAGCCCTGTTAACTGAATTCATTGTATGTGCAAGAAAATGATGTGCATGATTCCCTGGTGCTACCAGGTGCGAGGAATCCACATAGCCATCATGATGCATTACTTCCAAACAGGCAAATTACAAGAGTGATTCAAGTAATCATAAAAGGCTCCTCTGTAAGCCAGTCAAATAGTTTTGCTTTGCACAGTGTTGTCAAACATTGAGAGTGCTATTACTGGAGGGGAGAGCAGAATTATGACTCATTGTTGTACGCTTACTCCACACTGTCCAGTCAGCAGGCCGGGGGAGAAACCAGTCCATTTTCTGCAAAACAAAAGCCGCAGTACATATTGACTGAGTTGTGTAGCCTGACTATTCAAAGCACAGAATTATCTGGCCAGGTATATAAATGTATTAGCGGGTAAGACACTTTATGTATACAATATATAGCTTTAGACTTAAAACTAGAGTTCGAGGTTTATTGTTGTGGAACCTGAGCAGGAATGCAGCTGTAGAAGTCAGAAGAATGGATCTATACATTTATTTCAGGTCAGTGACTAACATAAGTTGCAGATCAGCACGACAGCCGGCCATGTAGCATGTTCAGATGGAAAAGCCAGTAATGGCAGCCTACATATTCCTTTCTGTAGAGGTTTCCTTTAGGCTACTTACACACTAAGACGTTGCGTTTTAGGGGACGTTATGGTCGCATAACGTGCCCCTAACGCAACGCATGGTGGTGCGGGAGAGGACGTTAGAGTGAGCCTCGTTAGGCGGCTCTATCCGCATAAGGTCTCCCAGAGTGGCGCTGATTGGGCGGCGGGACCACGTGATGCGGAGCGAGACACTCTGCATTACGTGGTCCCGCCGGTCAATCAGCGGCCGCCAGTGCAGTGCATATTAAGTAGCCATGTGCGCGGCTACTGTAGCGGCATCTCCCCGCCTCCTCTCGCCCCCCACTGAGCATGTGCAAACAGTCTAACGCGGCAAAAGCCGCATAGAACGCACAGCATGCTGCACTTTCACTACAACGTGCAGCGTTACATGTAACGCAACGTGGGCACTGTAAACAGCCCACTTGTGTTACATTGCTGTGTGTTGGGGGAGCGTTACAGGCTGCACTAACGTGCACCTGTAACGTCCCACTGTGAAAGCAGCCTTAAAGTGGACCTAAACTGTTGCACAGGACAGAAGGAAAAACATTGAGAAATGCACCTTGCATGTACAGTATTTAGAGAGTTTAGCCTATCTAATTCCCCCTCATCTGTCACTAAATCACAAGTGTAATTTGACCTCTCAGCTGGCTGCCTCGGCAGAGCAGCTAATTTGTAAACACAGGATGATAACCCTATGTCTGCTTCCATGAAAGCAGGAAGTAGACACACTGCAGATTTACTGCAGGATTTGTATCAGCTGTAACAAAAAATGTTTTTGTTTAAATGTTATGTTGTTGCTTATCTTTTAGAGCAGAGAGGAAGTTCTGGGTTCAGGTCCGCTTTAAATCAGGCTAAACATGCAGTCCTAGTGCTTACATACAGCTCTGGTAATAATATGCTATGCCTGTCTTTGATGAAATATTGTGTTTGACTTGTTATGTACAACTGTGGTTTCCATGCATTGACAACGTGTACACATAGTCTGGGATTGTGGCCACCTCAGTATGGTCTCCAACCACATGCATTTGAAATGTAAATTGGACTTCAAATGGCTACCAGCCTCTAAGAATATCTTATCAGCCCTTTGTTTACAGAATGTTTTAATGTTTTGGTTTGATGGCCAGGATGCAAAAACATAGCTATCTATTTTGTGGCCAGTCTAGGCAAAAGCATGAGGAGAAAGCGGCTGCCCTATTTCAACAGGAGTCGTTCACATGTCAAAACTAGTGTTGGCTGAATAAAAAAATGTCATTAGAATTGTTTGTTTTATTTTATTTTAAACTGCGTATGATTTGTTATCAGTTGTATTCATTTTGTGTAAAATATTTTATGAAATTCAGTATTACCAAATTATTTAGGACAGCTTTTCATCTGCTGTCAGAAAGTGTCTCATGCATGCCTTAAAGCAAACCTGAACTAAAAATTAAAAATCAAAATAAACATACAGACGTCATACTTACCTCCCTTGTAGTCTGCTCATCAATCTTATTCCCTTCTCCTGCGTCCTGTTTGCTTACTTTGATCGATGGAATTCTCCGTCCTCCATTTTAAAAAAGGCCATTACCCCATAACAGCTTCCTTGTCAGCACACTGTCAAACTTTAATATCTCCCACTTAACCACTTTACCCCCGCCCGTACGGATTTCTCCGTCCCTTTTTCCATCCTTTAACCCCCAGGGACGGAGAAATCCGTACTTTGCGCACTCCCGCCGCTGCCCGCGCTCCCGCTCGTAAACACGCCGCCGCCCGCTCGCCCAGAGATCAACGAATGGGAAAATCCGCTGCCGCTCGGCTGAGCAGCGCGATCATTGTGAGCAATAACAAAGTCCCAGCCTCTTTCTACTTCCTGCAAGCGTCCTTCCGGACGCTTGCAGGTCGCATGAAACAAAAAGTTACTGTTGCCATCTTGTGGCCAGATAGTAAAACTACACCCTAACCATTTTTTACACACAAATAAACTAGTTTTACACAAAAAATCAACTCCTTACCTCCCACACTCCCCAATTTTTTTTTTTTTTTGTAATTAAAAAAATATAAAAAATTTACAATTTAAAAAAAATACATAAATAGTTACCTTAGGGACTGAACTTTTTAAATATTTATGTCAAGAGGGTATAACACTGTTACTTTATAAACTATGGGCTTGTAATTAGGGATGGACGCAAAACTGAAAAAAATGCACCTTTATTTCCAATTAAAATATTGGCGGCAAACATTGTAATAGGGACATAATTTAAACGGTTTTATAACCGGGATAAATAGGCATATACATTTAATGGGTTTTAATTACAGTAGCATGCATTATTTAAAAACTATAAAGGCCGAAAACTGAAAAATAATAATTTTTTCCCACATTTTTTCATATTTTCCCATTAAAACACATTTAGAATAAAATTATTCTTGGCATAATGTCCCACCTAAAGAAAGCCTAATTGGTGGCGAAAAAACAAGATATAGTTCATTTCATTGCGATAAGTAATGATAAAATTATAGACGAATGAATGGAAGGAGCGCTGAAAGGTGAAAATTGCTCTGGTGGTCAAGGGGTAAAACCCCTCAGTTGGGAAGTGGTTAAAGTTTTCCTTTCATTTATAACTGACAGCAACTGCTATATAACTGACAGCAACTGATATATTTCAGTTGTAACAAAATCTTGTCAGAACTGGAAGGAATCGTTGTAAGAAGAAAATGGTGAGCTTCTGAGAGAAGCTGTCGGTGAGGTAAGTATGTAATATTCATTTGCAGCTATGTAATGTGTTTATTTTAAATAATTTTACTCGGTTCAGGTTTATTTTTAAGACAGATTTTATACCTGTAGGATAGCATGGCTGCCTAATCTTTTTTTTTGGGATATATACATGGATATATACATGGCTACTGAATGCTTTATTAGGGCACCACACATAGCTACCTAACATTATTATTTGTGGGGCTCACATGGCTACCTAACATTTCTATCTTGGGAGAATGCAGAGCTATCTAACCCTGTTATGGGGTGTCACTACCTAAGTGCTGCTATTTGGGGACCACACTTCCCTGCCTAATGCTGCTAAATACTACAAAAATAGAAGAAACTCAAATAAACTGGTCCCTCAAGCTCTCATAGAGTGCCTTCCCTGTACAAAACTGCTTGAATATAATAAATAAAGACAGCTTTTAAAATGTAAATATTCATTCAGATGGAAGAAGTCATTAATTTGAAGGGAGTGCATAGTTGTTGTTGGTTTTTTTTTTCATTTTTGTGTTATTGATAGGAATTCAAACTAAAAGAACAGATTTGTTCAAAGCAGGATTTTTTTTTCTGTAAAAAAAAAGATAAATACCATAAATCAAAATGTGTGTGTGTGTGTGTGTGTGTGTGTGTGTGTGTGTGTTTTGTTGTTGTTTGTTTTAGTGCTTCATCCTCTGGCTTGGCTGCCAAGTTTGCTAAGCATAAAAAATGCCATTTTTTTTTCATTGGTACAAAACAAGAGGATCGTTCCAGAGAGAACAAAAGGGCAATGATATTGGCTACTCATTCTTCATTTTTTTTTAGTGTTAAAGACTTAATGACTACAACAAACAGCGCTCTGCTGCTCTTCACCGGGTAGAGATGCAAATGGAACACCAAAAAAAAAAAGCAAATTAAAAACAAAAACAAGTATGGAAAACTCCATGGAGTATCACTGAAAGGGCACACTCACATAGAAAATGTATTTTCACTAGAAGAAAGTTCTGTTTAAAGAGTAACTGTCAGGCTGCAAAAGCTAATTTAAACCTCTATTCTCCTGTGTTAAACAGTTTAGAAGGAAGCCAAAAAGGCAATACAGAAGTTAAAAATCTCTCTTACTTTTGATGTGTGCTGAACAGCAAGGGTGTTAGACCCAAGCTCTTAAAAGGACGAGAGGCCGCATAGCATACTGCAAAGCATTCTGGGGCTGCTTGGGTCCTCCCCTCGGCTGCTAGTGAGAAGTTACAGGCTCATGTTACAACAGCCAGCACTGAAAAATCTCCGGGCAGAGTATACTGCATGAGTCCGCTATTGTTCCTAGCCACATGGCTAATTAATATTCACTGCGCAGTAGTGTTGTATTTTTTCTGAGTGGAATCATCAGGAAGCAGGCAGGACATGACGACACATTTAGCTTCATTGGAGACAGGCAAACATGGAACCTGCCATGAGCTGTCAGTAGCATAATTCTCTGCAAATACTATATGACAATTCTGTGAAATCCAAACGTGGACAGTGAAATGCATAAGTAATGTAAGTACAGCCAATATTTAGCTACTGATATATGTGTGTTTTTTCTCTGAGACCCTATACCTAACAGCTCCTCTTTAAATGTAAAATATTTAATAGCTTACATAGTAAACTACTGGTTTACACTTCAAGCTATTTTTGCAGTATATGTGATTTTCATTAAGATTATTTTGACCTAACCATGAAGCCATGAAGCCATGAAGGTCGGTTGATCAGAACATTTTTAGCAATTTTGTAAAATAAAGTTAAAGCAATCTATTGGAGTGCAACATACTCTTTGTTGTTTCTTTTGGACTTTATTATCCTTCTAGTAAAAATAAGGCATACTAGTGTAGTAAATCCAGGAGTTCTTTTTCAATGCAAAAATAAATACAAATCAAAATAACAGTTGAAAATGGCATTCTCTTTAAAACTCTGATTTTAATTTGTTTTCATTATGGCTTCAGCATCTTACTTGCATCACTCACACTTTACTATAATTCTTCTCTAAGAATTATCACATTAAATGACACCTGAAGTGAAAGGGATAAGGTGCCCATGCACTCATCAGATTGGCAGCAGATAGATAAGAAATGCATCTGATGATCTATCTGATGCATTTTTAGAACATTTTTTACCAGGATAGAATTCCAATAGATTTCAGTTTGAAATCTATTGAAATTCGATCTGATGGCATTTTTTTGCCATCAGATTTCCATTAAGGCCAATGCAAAATCATAAGCAATCTCATCAGATCGACCTAAATTTTCCACCCTGCCAGTTCGATGGAAATCCATTGAAATCGATTGAAATCGGCCATCGATCGGTCGATTGGCCAACCAATTTGCGATCGGTCGGCCTTAAAATCGGCTGAGTGTATGGGCCCTTATAAGGAGGCTGCCATATTAATTTCCTTTTAAGCAATACCAGTTACCTTGCTAACCTGCTTATCCTCTGCCTCTAACACTTTTAGCCATAGACCCTGAACAAGCATGCAGCCGATCAGGCGTTTCTGACAATATCGTCAGATCTGACAAGATTAGCTGCATGCTGGTTTCTGGTGTGATTCAGACACTACTGTGGCAAAATAGATAAGCAGGGCTGCCAAGCAACTGGTATTGTTTAAAAGAAAATAAATATGGCAGCCTACATATACGTCTCACTTCAGGTTTCCTTTAAACATTAGCTTTAAATTCTGCTTAATTAAATGCATTCTATTAATTGCTCTTCACGCCAAACAGCAGGATTTTCCATCAAACGAATTTGTAAGCAGTAGACAGGCAATAAAGAAATTGCTTCCTGTACAGTGCTGGATAATCCGCAAATGTTAATAGAAGGTTACACTCTATAATTCAGACCATATTCAAACGACATGGAAACCCAGTGATCTCAGTTACACCTGTTATTATTTGTCACCATATTTAGAACACATACGGTAGTTAAAGCTGAGAATGTTAGGATGAGAAACAGCAGGCCTTCGAAAGCCACAAAGACGTACCTAAGTCTAGACACAGCGCTCCAGATGTGGCACTCTTAGCATTCATGTTAGGAATTTTAAGGACTGTTCCAAATCTGCCCTTGGAGGATAGTTGCATACATGTGACTTATTTTAAGAAAGTAATAAACATAATATTATGTAGCTAAAGATTTTATGTATTCATTATATGAAATTAAATAAGGTTTTTAAAGTGTTGAAGACTTAATAACTGCAATAAACAGCACTCTCCTGTAGGGCGCAGAGTGCATAGACAAATAAAGCGTGCAGCAGGCAGCCACTCAGTCTACTCCGTAAGCTACCATGATTGTGTTTGTGTCTACTATGTTTGTGAGACCTAATACAAATGTAAAATACATTCACGTTGGACTGATATTGATATGGAAACCAAAATCTTTATTCCTGTTTAAAAAACTATGACACATTTTGTTTTCAAGCTAATTCTATTTTGGGTTTAGGACTGCTTTAGTCATTGACCCAGAAAAAAAGCAGGTCAGTTAAGGGCATAAATACAAATCATGGGGCCCTCTAACAAGATTTGGTGGTGCCACAGTTACATTCACGACACCTACCCCCACCTTCCTTTGCAACTCCCCTTATGGGGTTCCATCTGCCAGGGGTTGTATAACAACTGTGACCACCAGGCATGTATGATGGCGACCCACCAGCAAAACTCTGCTAGCCAGGCTCCCCTGCTTAACCCACCCCCTCCACTACCACCACCTCCCATCCCACAAGATCGCTGAGCATTAGTGTCTTCTCCCACTGCACAGAAACAAAGAGGGAGCTGAGGGGGCCTGGTCTGGTGGCAAGGAGAGCAGAGCAGTGACCGGTCCTCATTCCTCTCTTTGCTGTAGACACTGTACACTATCTCCCTGCAGCTCCCATCTAGGCATGTCACATGAAATGCAGAGAAGGGAGCAGCAAAGAGAGGAGTGAAGACCACTGCTCTGCTCTCTTGTCACAGGTACCCTTCTACTCCAAGTCACCCCAGCTATTGTTACACCCCTGGTGGCCACCATGATCCCCCTACCAAAATAATGTGTCCATTGTTACTCCTTCACCTACAGCAAGGGCGGTCACAACAACACTTGCTATAAAAGAGACCCAGTATTAGTTTGTGTTTGATTTTTTGTTCATGTTGTTAATTTTGGCCAAGGCTTTGTTACATTAATGGATGTTGTTTTACCCACTAATGTTGTCATACCCAGTATGTTTTAAGCTTGGCTTTGGGAAAAAGAGACCCGGGGCCATATGCAATTCACTTTTTCACCTGAGTTTTCTCCTAATAATGTTTCATCTTCAATTTAAAATATCTCTCCAGAACTTTTCAACTAAAAAGTACTAAAAAGTAGGTGAGAAAGTACTATTAAAATTATTTGGAGTATTTTCTTGCTTGCTGGTGGCTTAAAATGCATTTTATTGACAAGTTTAAAATTTTCACCTAGGAGAAAACTCAGGTGAAAAAGTGAATTGCATATGGGCCCCAGTATTAGAAGAAGACGATGGAGCTTCCTATGGACCACCCTGTGTCCCCTCTGATGCTGAAGGCGTTGCTTTGCACTAGTTACAGGTCAGGTGATCTCATTTAAATCTGGCTTGTAGAACATGTGCAAATAAAATCCAAATGATCATCATGCTAGCCGCACCGCGGTCCTAATGCAGTCTCACAACCCGTCAGTATTGATGCACCTGGCAGGCCCTTAGGGAGTGCAGGTGTGTAAATTAACTAGCAAAACATCCTGCTTTTTGCAGCTTATTACTCATGCATGAAAAGGAAATACATATGTTGTTTTTTTTAACTGAAGTACAGACTCTGTGCTGTTTTACAAGCTGATACCAGTATGTTAATTCCAATGGAAAGGTTTTATTTTTTAATGTAATTAAATTAAACTGCTAAAACATGTTTATGCATGTTTATAGCAAATTTTTAAAGAGCATGTGATTTCATTTTAACAGGGAGTATAAATACTTAAATAAATAAAATAATAAATAAAGATGACAGCCTCCGTGTCCTTTTCAGCACAGGCTCTTTTAGTGGGTAAGTTCACTTATCACTCTACTAACCATAATCACTTTCAAATTGTTCCTTCTGCAGTGATAATGACACAGTTCTTGTAGAGTGTGCTACCCTTTTCCATATATTTGCAGTTTAGTAGTTCCTACTGTATTAGTCCACATATGTTGTATCCTCCTCCGTTCAGAAACACTGATTATCCAGGTGCTCCAGGGCAGTCGGTCGTACGGGAAAGAAAGCATAGGAAAAAAAGAAGAAAAACATACTGCGATCTGTTTGTACTATTTTCACACGGGGACCATCACCCTAAAAGGACACAGTGGTGCAGGTACTAATGTGGGACCACCTCTGTCACCCTTTTAAGTGACCAACGAATAGCACGCTCACCTTGCTGCAAAGCTGCCCCACCTTACAGACAGCAATTGCGCTTGTGTTGTTACAAATAGCTCTCTTCCAACGATCTTTCTGTGTTCAATTTCGAATAAAACAATAAGAATTCATAGTGCAGCAACGTCTTACAACTGTATTGTTTCCTGCTCACCCTTTATTGCTGCTGCCCACTCTCACAGACAGCTGTCCTCACTTAATAGGTATTTACAACCCCTCCATAGTGCTTCCTGATGGTGTGCTAATCCAAATAGTGTTATCTCTTGCAACAGAGCCGAATAATCTAGGGCTAAAAACCTCCAATAGTGTAAAACCACTTAATTTATTCAATAAAAGTTATGAATTGTACTCACAAACATCCAATAAAAAGCGCATATAGAGTTTAAAAGACTCAGGGGACGTCTCCTCCTGCTGCTGGTCACTTCACTTCCTTGCTCCGCCCATAGGTGCCTATAGAACTGTCAGCATTGAGCTGTAATTTGGGAGCCTGAGGTGGCCAGTAAATAGTGGGCGCTGAATCAGCGTCTGCTATTTATCGAGTGCCCAATTTATGGCTCTATAACGCTATTTTTATAGACACCTATGTCGGTGCGCATACTTCCAGCGCTAGCAGGTGCCAAAATTGCTTGCTTCACCCACAAACTTGTGTTATCCCAGAAAGAGGCTCCTTGGTCTAGAGGATAAGTGTTAGAGTTATTTTTTCAAACTGAACGTTTGCACGAATGTGGCATGTGCGAAATTATGTAGTCTCAATCCAAAGCTTCTTCTACCCATGGAAACAGTAACTAAGCTAGTACTGCTAATTTACAGTATATATATTTTCCTAACAGTGCTGTTGTAATGATTAATGAAACTTAAACCTGTATGTTATATGTAATTTTCCTTTGGGGTTCAGAATGTCTCATTTTTATAATTCAAAGTTTATATGTCAAACGACTGAAAAGGTGTTTTGTCTTTACTTGCGGCAGTTTTAAAATAAGCTGAGTGAATTGAGAATGACATCACCGTCTTCATGGTAAGCACACCCCAGACATGATCTTGGTGTGGATTATGCTTCATCTGTGCTTGGGTTTAAATTGTTTTTGTATGGAAGTCAGACCAGCATGTTTGTCGGGCTCCTGCAGAAAAGAAGTAGAGTTTCTCACATAGGATAATTGTACAGCGCCTGTACACCCCAGAGTCTGACATATTTGTCTTGAGGCCCCGCTCCCCTTCATTGGCCTGGATTACCTCATGTGAACCAGACTCTCTCACAAAGATGTTTAAACTGTCATATGATATATAAGCCTTCTGGAAATATACTTAGAAATGTACCACAATCCTCAGAGCATTTTTTTTTCTGGAAAAACATGCATACAATTATTGCACTGAATTTCTACCTAGCGTCACGCACAGGTTTTGTTACCGTATTAAAAACAAAACAAAAAAAAAACCCCTCACATGCACAGCTATGCTGCTAGGCTTGTGGTTGTGGCCTCACCTAGATGCCTTTGTTCATCTGGTCACATAATAAGGTATGATTTTCATTTTACACACTCATAAAGTATTGATTCTGTTTCTGCAGTGCTTTACACTAAACACTGAACCAATCACATCCCTAAAGCTGTATACAGACACTGGGACCTGCAATATTTCCCATTTAGGCACTAGGCAGTTTAATCACGGATAAACATGTGAAACCACCACACATATGGGCATGTACAAGTGCAAGTGATGATCGAAATGTGCTTATTTCGCTTACGCAAAATTTTGTGCTAAATTTTGCAATTACAACTACATTTGAATACAATTTCGAAATGGAATTCATTTTGCGTAATCTACTGTACTAAATTTCACATGTGATGCAAAATTACAACCGTGGCAGTCATAAGCCAAAAAATTTTGTGCAGACATTTGGAAACTAGTTTCAAAAAGACTTGTCGTCTTTGAGAAAATCTATTTAAAAAAATCCAAAGTATAAAAACTCAGTAGAATTAAAGGGGAACTGAAGTAAGAGGTATACGGTGGCTTCCATATTTATTTCCTTTTAATCAATACCAGTTGCCTGGCAGCCCTGCTGGTCTATTTGTCTGCAGTAGTATCTGAATAACACCAGAAACAAGCATGCAGCTAGTCTTGTCAGATTTGACTTTAAAGTCTGAAACACCTGATCTGCTGCATGCTTGTTCAGGGGCTATGGCTAATAGTGTTAGAGGCAGAGGATCAGCAGGACTGCCAGGCGACTGGTATTGATTAAAAGGAAATAAATATGGCAGCCTTCGTTTACCTCTTACTTTAGTTCCCCTTTAAATTTTGCGGAGGTACACGTTAATAAATGCCGAGTTCCAAGTTTTGCATACTTATTTTATACAGGGCACCAGAGTTTAAAAAACGTTCTTCTCGGGATTTGTTTTTTAAATTAGTTTTCTCAAAAACTACAAGGTCTTTATGATTTTTTTAAATTGTTCCAAAAGAATCAAATTTCGCATTTTCACGAAAATTATAGTACATAGTTACGGTTACACATGAAATCAACTATACACAGGGCCGGATTTACAGCTGAGGAGCCTATAGGCACAGAAGTTCTGGCGCCCTCAAACACCGCCCCTCAGTACAACAAACACTCCCCCCCCCCACCCACCTAATTCTTATGAAACAAAATGCTCATGCTATAAACAACCCTTATATGGTAGGACATTAGACTATGACTATGGTAGGATTAGATTTTGAGCTCGGAGGACAGTCAGTGACATGACTCTGTACTCTGTAAAGTGCTGCAGAAGATGTCACTGCTATATAAATACATAATAATACTATGGTAGGAAATTAGACCTAGACTATGGCAGGGTTAGATTGTGAGCTCCTCTGCGGACAGTCAGTGACATGACTATGTACTCTGTAAAGTGCTGCAGAAGATGTCAGTGCTATATAAATACATAATAATAATATGGTAGGACATTAGACTATGACTATGGTCGGATTAGATTGTGAACTCCTCTAAGGAAAGTTAGTGACATGAATATGTACTCTGGACAGTGCTGATGAAGATGGTGCTATATAAATACATATAAATCATAATATGGTAGGACATAAAAATATGAATATGGTGGGTATTATAGTGTGAACTTCTCTAGGGATGGTCAGTGACATGACTATGTACTCTGTAAAGTGCTGCAGAAGGTTTCAGTAATGTATACATATATTATATTATGGTAGGACATCAGACTATGACTATGTTAGACTATGGTAGGGATTTCACTGTGTGCTACCATGCGGACATTCAGTGATATGACTATGTACTATGTAAAGTGCTGCAGAAGATGTCAGTGCTATATAAATACATAATAATAATAATAATAATATGGTAGGACATTAGACTATGACAGGATTAGATTGTGAGCTCCTCTGAGGACAGTCAGTGACATGACTATGTACTCCTTACAGTGCTGCAGAAGATGTCAGTGCTATATAAATACAAAATAATAATTTGGTAGGACATTAGACTATGACGATGGTAGGATTAGATTGTGAGCTCCTCTGAGGACAGTCAGTGATATGACTATGTACTCTGTAATGTGCTGCAGAGGATGTCAGTGCTATATAAATACATAATAATAATATGGTAGGACTTCTATGACTACTATGGTAGGGTTAGACTGTAAGTGGCTCTGAGGCCAGTCAGTAACATATATTCTGTAAAGTGCTGTAGAAGATTTTAATGCTTCATATATAATTCATAATAAAAATGAGCTAGGACAGTAGACTAACTACGGTAGGAACTACATGGTGGGCACAGGGGGAATAAACCAGGGGTGGGGATGCACAGGCAGCGGGCAAGCAGAGGATGCAAAGAGGATGAGCATATGGGGGATGCACAGAGGGTGGGCATGGGGGGACACATACAAAAGGTGTATGGATGGGCATGCAGGGACGCAGAGGGGATGGGCACTTGAGGGACACTCAGGTGTGGGAACGTGCAGGACGCACCGGGGGTGGGCATGCAGAGGACACACAGAGGGTGGACACACGTGTTGGGCATGTGAGGAACGCACATGGGGTGGGCATGCAGAAAAAGCACATGGGGTGGGCATGCAGAGGACGCACAAGGGGTGGGCATGCAGAAAAAGCACATGGGGTGGGCATGCAGAAAAAGCACATGGGGTGGGCATGCAGAAAAAGCACATGAGGTGCGCATGCGAGGGACACACATGAGATGGGCATGTAAGGGGCACACAGATGGTGGGCAGTGGAGGACACACAGAGGGTAGGCACCAAGATTGACAGAGAGTTGGAGTATACTAGTAAAAAAAGAGAGAGATAGAGAGTGAGTAATGGCAAAAGACAAGAGGCCATACATGGTACATTACCTCCCCCCTCACTGTCATTGCTCTGGACTGGCAGCTGTCTGGCTGTCTCTGTGTGCACACTGCTGCTTCTGACTATGCTGCATCCTCTGTGTGTCTCTTTCAGGCTGGCAGGCTTCAGTTTCTGTTCACAGCGTGTGACAGGCTGCTCACTGTGCACAGCTGAGTGCCCGCCCGAGTTTCTGCTCTCCCCCTCCTGCTTGTGCTCCCTGTGCTCAAGATATGATGCAGTGATCCTCACTCCTCTGAAGGATCAAATTCCGCGCCACAGCCGTCCATGTGTGACGCACAGCTAAGCTGTCACAGTCAGCTTCGTGGAGGAATGGAGAAGGCGGTGCTCTAGTGCGGCTCTGCCGATTGATTCGTCCTCCATCTCCTCTTCTCCCGATTCTCCCCCTCCTTCAGGGCTCTGGGGCTGGGCGCACCAGTGCAGGCAGGGCAGGCTAATTTCGCTGTGCTGTGCAACTTGCCGCCAGTGATGCCATGCCTGCCCGCCTCGCCTTGGCCGCCCATGTTGTTCCTCAAACTCCCAGCTCCCCCCGCCGCCTATGCACGCAGCTGTTTGCAGCGCTGCGTGCAGGCGTGGGAACGGCGGCCGGTGGGCGGGGAGAGCGGCGTAATGAATGAATGTGTGTGTGTACTGTGTATCATCACTACCCGCCCACGGCCCGCACCTCACACCTCACTGTAGTTGCGCCCGCTGTATTATCATGGAAATAAGTACACGTTCACTATTTTAAAGGGGACATCAAAGAAATGCCGCCTTTGACCAATCAAATCTGACTATACATGTTCCAGAAATTTAGCATTACGATTTTGCACTGTAATTGCAAATTTTGATGTGAAATTACAATTATGCAAAATTTGAGCTCAACACTGACTACCCATACTCAATCTGGCAACTGACCTTTATGCCCCAAAATCTTCTTGGGTGCAAACAGTGAAGAGAACTCAGGGGAACAGGGATAAAGCAAGAGAGTGAAGCTTGATCCAAATTTATCAGCACCACCTGGCTTCTACAGGGAGTGCAGAATTATTAGGCAAATGAGTATTTTGACCACATCATCCTCTTTATGCATGTTGTCTTACTCCAAGCTGTATAGGCTCGAAAGCCTACTACCAATTAAGCATATTAGGTGATGTGCATCTCTGTAATGAGAAGGGGTGTGGTCCAATGACATCAACACCCTATATCAGGTGTGCATAATTATTAGGCAACTTCCTTTCCTTTGGCAAAATGGGTCAAAAGAGGGACTTGACAGGCTCAGAAAAGTCAAAAATAGTGAGATATCTTGCAAAGGGACGCAGCACTCTTAAAATTGCAAAGCTTCTGAAGCGGGATCATCGAACAATCAAGCGTTTTATTCAAAATAGTCAACAGGGTCGCAATAATCGTGTGGAAAAACCAAGGCGCAAAATAACTGCCCATGAACTGAGAAAAGTCAAGCGTGCAGCTGCCAAGATGCAACTTGCCACCAGTTTGGCCATATTTCAGA
This sequence comes from Hyperolius riggenbachi, assembly GCF_040937935.1. Classification (NCBI taxonomy): domain Eukaryota; kingdom Metazoa; phylum Chordata; class Amphibia; order Anura; family Hyperoliidae; genus Hyperolius; species Hyperolius riggenbachi. Next base: position 146,654,816 of record NC_090649.1, read on the forward strand.
GCTGCAACATCACTGGAGTGCCCAAAAGCACAAGGTGTGCAATACTCAGAGATAGAGATGTCGCGAACCTCCGATTTTCGGTTCGCGAACCGGGTTCGCGAACTTCCACGGAAGGTTCGGTTCCCGGAAAAGTTCGCGAACCGCAATAGACTTCAATGGGGAGGCGAACTTTGAAAAATAGAAAAAATTATGCTGGCCACAAAAGTGATGGAAAAGATGTTTCAAGGGGTCTAACACCTGGAGGGGGGCATGGCGGAGTGGGATACATGCCAAAAGTCCCGGGGAAAAATCTGGATGTGACGCAAAGCAACGTTTTAAGGGCAGAAATCACATTAAATTCTAAATTGCAGGCCTAACGTGCTTTAAAACATCTTGCATGTGTATACATCAATCAGGGAGTGTAATTAGACTACTGCTTCACACTGACACACCAAACTCACTGTGTAACGCACCGCAAACAGCTGTTTGTGTAGTGACGGCCATGCTGGACTACTGCGCAACATGGCGAGATTGCTCTTCCTCACTCAGTGATGTCAGGTAATGTGTGACTTCCTTCTCAACTTTCCATGGCATTGTTAAAAAGCTTACGTTTTGTTTTTAAATTACATTTTCTACTTGCTGTGTACTTGTTCAGTACCGCTACAATGAGAATCCTGTGGAGGCGGGCAAGTCTGCCATTGTGACCCCGGGTAATGGCCGGGGAATGAGGGGTTTGAATCCGGTGTGGAGCCTGAGCAACGGCTACCACTACACATCCAAGGAGGGCAGCAGGCAGGCAGGCATGCACGCCCGCCTGCCCCGAGGTAGTGACCAAAAATAACAATACAGGAGGAGGACTTTCGAGGCCCTGCTGTGTATTTGAAATTAATGTACTTTAAATCCTTTAACGAGAACCAGTTATGGCGGGCAAAGATGACACCACATTCCTTTCACGAGAATCATATGGAGGCGGGCAAGTCTGCCATTTGTGACCCCGGGGAATGGCCGGGGAATGAGGGATGGAATCCGGTGTGGAGCCCGAGAAACGGCTACCAGTACACATCCAAGGAGGGCAGCAGGCAGGCATGCACGCCCGCCCCGAGGTAGTGACCAAAAATAACAATACAGGAGGCGGACTTTCGAGGCCCTGCTGTGTATTTGAAATGAATTAACTTTAAATCCTTTAACGGGAATCCGTTATGGAGGGCAAGTCTGCCATTGTCACCGCGGGGAATGAAGGTTGGATTCTGGCCCGAAGTGGGAGCCTGCTGAAACCCATGCTGTAGCTGCCCTGACCGTGCTTTGCAGACCCGGCATCTGTGGTCAGATGGACCCTTGAGCCAGCGGAAGACCAACCAAGTCGAAAGCATTTGCCAAGAATGTTTTACGGAGGGCAAAGTTTTTTTGCCCTTTTTTAAAACTTTTTGAAAATGATAGATGGTTGTATTTTTAAATTGTTTGAAAGTTTAGATGGTTGTATTTTTAAATTGTTTAAAAGTGTATCCATTCAAGTGCAAGTTATGCACTGACTGCCAGGTATAATGTGCAGTCACAGATGCAGTGAAAGGTATGCAGTGACTGCGAACAGCCGTTTGTGTAGTGACGGCCGTGCTGGACTGGTGCGCACCATGACGAGAGTGCAGGTGATGGTGGCTTTTCAGCCCATATGCTCGCCCGGCTGATGTAGCTGAATGACAGAACAGTGACTGTCCAGCTGATCAAATTTGGTCTGACCACAATGAAGCAACGACTTTATTATCTTTTGTGTGCCACCCCCACCCGAGACACTCAAATAGCCGGCGGTCATTGCTTCATTGTGATGCGCAAGCCCCTTCACCGCGGCAAGGTTGTGATCACGAACGGGGATGGGCACATGTACACGCACCAGAAAAATTAGTGTAGCGGCCGCTGCTAGCAGCGGCCTTAAAAATTCAGGAATCCGCCTAGAGTCCTGGACCCTGTTGGTAGTGGCGGAGAAGGCAGTCCAGCGGCCTGCAGGCAGAGATGCTGTGTGTGGGGACTGACTTAGTCTTCGAGCGTGCAGTAGCCCTCCGTGATCCATTCCTCATTCATTTTGATAAAGGTCAGGTACTGAACACTGTCGTGACTTAGGCGACTTCTCTTCTCAGTAACTATGCCTCCAGCAGCACTGAAGGTCCTTTCTGACAGGACGCTTGCGGCAGGGCAAGAGAGAAGTTGTATGGCAAATTGGAACAGCTCTGGCCACAGGTCAAGCCTGCGCAACCAGTAGTCCAAGGGTTCATCGTCGCTTTTCGCAGAGTCTACATCCACACTCAAGGCCAGGTAGTCGGCTACCTGCCGATCCAGGCGTTGGTGGAGGGTGGATCCGGAAGGACTATGGCGAGGAGTTGGACTAAAGAACGTCCGCATGTCCGACATCACCCTGAGATCGCTGGAGCGTCCTGTTCTTGCCTGCGTGGACTTGGGAGGAGGAGGGTTACTGCCAGTGGTACCTTGATTGCGTTGTGCAGCCACATCATCCTTAAATGCATTGTAAAGCATCATCGACAGCTTGTTCTGCAAGTGCTGCATCCTTTCCGCCTTTTGTTGAGTTGCTAAGAGGTCCGCCACTTTGTGCCTGTACCGAGGGTCTAGTAGCGTGGCCACCCAGTACAGGTCATTCGTCTTGAGTTTTTTGATACGGGGGTCCCTCAACAGGCTGGACAACATGAAAGAGGACATCTGCACAAAGCTGGATGCAGACGTACTCTCCATCTCCTCTTGCTCTTCCTCAGTGACGGGACGCAACTCCTCTTCCTCCCCCCAGCCACGAACAATACCACGGGAACGTGGAACAGCAGAAGCCCCCTGTGATGGCTGCCGCGGTGGTTCTCCTTCCGCCGCCCCTTCCTCCTCCACAGAAACACCTTCCTCATCATCACCATCATCAGAGTCTGACTCCTCTCCTTCCCCACATGACTCCTCTTCTTCCTCCTCCTCCTCTCTCTGTGCTGCCGCCGGTGTTGTGGAAACATCGGGTTCATGTGTAAATGGCTCCCACGACTCCTGCTGCCCTAACTCTTCTTGTTCACGCTCCTCCACAGCTGTATTCACCACTCTACGCACGGCACGCTCCAGGAAGTAGGCGTAGGGGATCAAGTCGCTGATGGTGCCCTCATCGCGACTCACCAGTTTGGTCACCTCCTCAAAGGGCTCCATGACCCTGCATGCATTTCGCATCAGTGTCCAGTTGTTGGGCCACAACATCCCCATCCTCCCAGATTGTGTCCTTGTACTGTAATAATACAGGTACTGGGTGACGGCTTTCTCCTGGTCTAGCAGGCGAGAGAACATCAGCAGGGTGGAATTCCAGCGAGTCGGGCTATCGCAAAACAGGCTACTCACCGGCAAGTTGTTTCTACGCTGAATGTCCGCAAAGCGTGCCATGGCCTTGTAAGAGCACCTGAAATGCCCACACAACTTCCTGGCCTGCTTCAGGACATCCTCTAAGCCTGGGTACTTGGACACAAATCTTTGCACGACCAGATTAAACACATGTGCCATGCAGGGTATGTGTGTCAGCTTTCCCAAATTAAACGCAGCAATGAGATTGCTGCCGTTGTCACACACCACGTTGCCGATCTCAAGCTTGTGCGGGGTCAGCCATTACTCCACCTGTTTGTTAAGAGCAGCCAGGAGAGCTGCTCCAGTGTGACTCTCCGCTTTCAGGCAAGACATGTCTAACACTGCATGACACCGTCGCACCTGGCATGCAGCATAGGCCCTGGGGTGCTGGGGCTGTGTAGCTGGAGAGGAGATGGCGGCACCAGCCAAGGAGGAGGAGGAGGAGGAGGATGATGACAGCGAAGCAGTGATAGCAGGTGGAGAGGAGGTGGCTGGAGGCCTGCCTGCAAGCCGTGGAGGTGTGACAAGTTGGTCCTCTGCGCAGCCACGTACTCCCTGCTTGCTGCCATCGGTCACCAGGTTGACCCAATGGGCTGTGTATGTAATGTAGTTGCCCTGCCCGTGCTTGGCAGACCAGGCATCCGTGGTCAGGTGGACCCTTGACCCAACGCTGTGTGCCAGAGATGACACCACTTGCCTCTCAACTGCACGGTACAGTTTGGGTATGGCCTTTTGTGAAAAATAATTGCGGCCTGGTATCTTCCACTGCGGTGTACCAATGGCCACAAACTTACGGAAAGCCTCCGACTCCACCAGCTTGTATGGTAATAGCTGGCGAGCTAATCTTTCCGCCACGCCAGTTGTCAGACGCCGGGCAAGAGGGTGACTGGCAGACATTTGCTTCTTACGCTCAAATACTTCCTTCACGGACAGCTGGGTACTGCTGTGGGCAGAGGAGAAGGAACCGCTGAAGGGAAGAGGCGGTGTGGAGGAGGGTGGCTGTGAAGGTGCAAGGGAGAAAGTGGATGAAGACGATGCACCTGAAGGAGGAAGAGGAGAAGGAGGGTGGCTTGTCTTTTGAGGGGTGCTGCTTTTCCTCAGGTGTTCTTGCCATAGCTGTTTGTGCCTTCTCTCCAGGTGCCTTCGTAAGGTACTTGTCCCTACGTGAGAGTTGGCCTTTCCACGGCTCAATTTTTGCTGGCAGAGACAACAGATGGCTTTGCTCCAATCTGAGACACACACGTGAAAAAATTTCCAAACCGCTGAACCCCCCTGGGGTGATGGCGCTAGGGTGGCATCAGCAGCTGACGTTGAAGGGCATGTTGGCTGGCTGGCCATAGCTGGTGATACATGGCGCCGGACACTGCCCCCAGCTGTTTCTGAGGACGAGCTCCCTCTGCTTCTATCATGGAGTCGTCTCCTCCTACTCCTCTCTGACTCCTCCTCTGAACAGTCCCCCTGGTCATCTTCTCTACCGGAAACATATGTGGTATCCGTATAATCGTCATCATAATCCTCCTGGCCAGCTGCGCTTTCCTCAGACACCTCCTCAAGTGCACCAACTTCAGGTGGTCCACCATCATCCCCATCCACACACGTTACGTCCATACTATCGCCACCTAACTCAGACGTATGAGGTGGTGTACCTGCGCCTTCTTGTTGTTGTTGCAGTAGTGGCTGGGAATCAGCGATTTCACCACCACCACCAAATAACTCCTGCGAAGGGTCAAATGCAGCGGATTTGGTGCTTGTTGTAGCGCTGGTGGCTGCGGGAGATGAGGTGTTCTGTGTTAAATACTCAATCACCTCCTCACGATTTTGGGAAGTGATGGCACGTGCCTTCTTCTGAGCACTGTATTTTGGGGCAGGTCCGCATGAAATCACAGCAACACCACCTCGCACAGCCACAGACCTGCCGGTGCCTGGTGGCCTTCCTCTGGGTCTGCCTCTACCTCTTCCTCTACCTAGTTTGTCCATTTTGTCCATCTCGGGGGTATGCTAGCTATATGCAGTGAGGTGGGTTCTCACTCAACACAACAGGTAGTTAGATGCAGTGAGCTGAGTTCACTGAACAGTAAAGGTACTTAAGATGCAGTGAGGAGGGTTCTCACTCAACACAACAGGTAGTTAGATGCAGTGAGGTGGCCAGGTGGGTTCTCACTCAACACAACAGGTAGTTAGATGCAGTGAGGTGGTCAGGTGGGTTCTCACTCAACACAACAGGTAGTTAGATGCAGTGAGCTGGGTTCACTCAACACAACGCTAGGTATATGCAGTTATGAGGTGGGTTAAGTAAACACAACAGGTACTGGGTAGTTAGATGCAGTGAGCTGGGTTTACTGAACAGTAAAGGTACTTAAGATGCAGTGAGGTGGGTTCTCACTCAACACAACAGGTAGTTAGATGCAGTGAGCTGGGTTCACTCAACACAACGCTAGGTATATGCAGTGATGAGGTGGGTTAAGTAAACACAACAGGTACTGGGTAGTTAGATGCAGTGAGCTGGGTTCACTGAACAGTAAAAGTACTTAAGATGCAGTGAGGTGGGTTCTCACTCAACACAACAGGTAGTTAGATGCAGTGAGGTGGCCAGGTGGGTTCTCACTCAACACAACAGGTAGTTAGATGCAGTGAGGTGGCCAGGTGGGTTCTCACTCAACACAACAGGTAGTTAGATGCAGTGAGCTGGGTTCACTCAACACAACGCTAGGTTTACGCAGTGATGAGGTGGGTTAAGTAAACACAACAGGTACTGGGTAGTTAGATGCAGTGAGCTGGGTTCACTGAACAGTAAAGGTACTTAAGATGCAGTGAGATGGGTTTTCACTCAACACAACAGGTAGTTAGATGCAGTGAGGTGGCCAGGTGGGTTCTCACTCAACACAACAGGTAGTTAGATGCAGTGAGCTGGGTTCACTCAACACAACGCTAGGTATATGCAGTGATGAGGTGGGTTAAGTAAACACAACAGGTACTGGGTAGTTAGATGCAGTGAGCTGGGTTCACTGAACAGTAAAGGTACTTAAGATGCAGTGAGGTGGGTTCTCACTCAACACAACAGGTAGTTAGATGCAGTGAGGTGGCCAGGTGGGTTCTCACTCAACACAACAGGTAGTTAGATGCAGTGAGCTGGGTTCACTCAACACAACGCTAGGTATATGCAGTGATGAGGTGGGTTAAGTAAACACAACAGGTACTGGGTAGTTAGATGCAGTGAGCTGGGTTCACTGAACAGTAAAGGTACTTAAGATGCAGTGAGGTGGGTTCTCACTCAACACAACAGGTAGTTAGATGCAGTGAGCTGGGTTCACTCAACACAACACTAGGTATATGCAGTGATGAGGTGGGTTAAGTAAACACAACAGATACTGGGTAGTTAGATGCAGTGAGCTGGGTTCACTCAACACAAAGCTAGGTATATGCAGTGATGAGGTGGGTTAAGTAAACACAACAGGTACTGGGGTATATGCAGTACTGGGTAGTACAATGTGCAGCTCCCTGTCACACACACAGGTAGTCACTGAATGTGCTGGGCTGCTGGCAGTGGCACACACAATATCAATTAGCAAGGCTGTGCATGCAACAAAAGTGTCAGTTTGACACACAGAAAAAAAAATGTACAGGTTAAGCTCTGAAAAGAGCTGTTGCTTGGTGCTTTAAAAGCAATAATAATCAGTCAGGAGCAAGCAAAGCAGCCTAGAACCTAACTAATCTGTCCCTAGAAGAACAAGTCTGCAGCAGCTGTCCCTAGTCTGTCTCTAGCAGGCACACGAGTGAGGCTAATGGCCGCCGCAGCCTGCCTTATATCAGGGGGGGTGGGGCTCCAGGGCTTAGTGTAGCCTGAATGGCTACAATGTGCCTGCTGACTGTGATGCAGAGGGTCAAAGTTGACCCTCATAGTGCATTATGGGGTGAATCGAACTTCCGCAAAAGTTCGCCTGGTGCAGGCGAACGCGAACCCCCTAAGTTCACCTGGAACCGTTTGCCGGCGAACCATTCGCTACATCTCTACTCAGAGACATGGCCAAGGTAAGAAAGGCTGAAAGACGACCACCACTGAACAAAACACACAAGCTGAAACGTCAAGACTGGGCCAAGAAATATCTCAAGACTGATTTTTCTAAGGTTTTATGGACTGATGAAATGAGAGTGAGTCTTGATGGGCCAGATGGATGGGCCCGTGGCTGGATTGGTAAAGGGCAGAGAGCTCCAGTCCGACTCAGACGCCAGCAAGGTGGAGGTGGAGTACTGGTTTGGGCTGGTATTATCAAAGCTGAGCTCAACTCCCAGTCCTACTGCCAGTTTCTGGAAGACACCTTCTTCAAGCAGTGGTACAGGAAGAAGTCTGCATCCTTCAAGAAAAACATGATTTTCATGCAGGACAATGCTCCATTACACGCGTCCAAGTACTCCACAGCGTGGCTGGCAAGAAAGGGTATAAAAGAAGAAAAACTAATGACATGGCCTCCTTGTTCACCAGATCTGAACCCCATTGAGAACCTGTGGTCCATCATAAAATGTGAGATTTACAAGGAGGGAAAACAGTACACCTCTCTGAACAGTGTCTGGGAGGCTGTGGTTGCTGCTGCATGCAATGTTGATGGTGAACAGATCAAAACACTGACAGAATCCATGGATGGCAGGCTTTTGAGTGTCCTTGCAAAGAAAGGTGGCTATGTTGGTCACTGATTTGTTTTTGTTTTGTTTTTGAATGTCAGAAATAGTGTTGGGCGAACAGTGTTCGCCACTGTTCGGGTTCTGCAGAACATCACCCTGTTCGGGTGATGTTCGGGTTCGGTCGAACACCTGATGGTGTTCGGCCAAACTGTTCGGCCATATGGCCGAACTAAGAGCGCATGGCCGAACGTTACCCGAACGTTCGGCTAGCACTGTGATTGGCCGAACGGGTCACGTGTAGTGTTGGGCGAACATCTAGATGTTCGGGTTCGGGCCGAACATGGCCGAACTCCGAACATAATGGAAGTCAATGGGGACCCGAACTTTCGTGCTTTGTAAAGCCTCCTTACATGCTACATACCCCAAATTTACAGGGTATGTGCACCTTGAGAGTGGGTACAAGAGAAAAAAAAAATTAGCAAAAAGAGCTTATAGTTTTTGAGAAAATCGATTTTAAAGTTTCAAAGGGAAAACTGTCTTTTAAATGCGGGAAATGTCTGTTTTCTTTGCACAGGTAACATGCTTTTTGTCGGCATGCAGTCATAAATGTAATACATATAAGAGGTTCCAGGAAAAGGGACCGGTAACGCTAACCCAGCAGCAGCACACGTGATGGAACAAGAGGAGGGTGGCGCAGGAGGAGAAGGCCACGCTTTGAGACACAACAACCCAGGCCTTGCATGAGGACAAGAAGCGTGCGGATAGCAATTTGCATTTTGTCGCCATGCAGTCATAAATGTAATACAGATGAGAGGTTCAATAAACAGGGACCGGAAACGCTAACCCATCACAGATGTTCATTGTTCATGTTACTTGGTTGGGGTCCGGGAGTGTTGCGTAGTCGTTTCCAATCCAGGATTGATTCATTTTAATTTGAGTCAGACGGTCTGCATTTTCTGTGGAGAGGCGGATACGCCGCCGATCTGTGACGATGCCTCCGGCAGCACTGAAACAGCGTTCCGACATAACGCTGGCTGCCGGGCAAGCCAGCACCTCTATTGCGTACATTGCCAGTTTGTGCCAGGTGTCTAGCTTCGATACCCAATAGTTGAAGGGTGCAGATGGATTGTTCAACACAGCTACGCCATCTGACATGTAGTCCTTGACCATCTTCTCCAGGCGATCGGTGTTGGAGGTGGATCTGCACGCTTGCTGTTCTGTGTGCTGCTGCATGGGTGTCAGAAAATTTTCCCACTCCAAGGACACTGCCGATATCATTCCCTTTTGGGCACTAGCTGCGGCTTGTGTTGTTTGCTGCCCTCCTGGTCGTCCTGGGTTTGCGGAAGTCAGTCTGTCGGCGTACAACTGGCTAGAGGAGGGGGAGGATGTCAATCTCCTCTCTAAAGTCTCCACAAGGGCCTGCTGGTATTCTTCCATTTTGACCTGTCTGGCTCTTTCTTCAAGCAGTTTTGGAACATTGTGTTTGTACCGTGGATCCAGAAGGGTATAAACCCAGTAATTGGTGTTGTCCAGAATGCGCACAATGCGTGGGTCGCGTTCAATGCAGTCCTAGGCCGAAGAGGTCATAGCCTAGGGTCACAAAACCTGTTTATTGGGCAATTTCAATGGTGGCGAGTCTGACGTACATAAATTGCAGCAATGGCCGTTAGCAACGTCTGAATCTCACGAAATGTCTCATGCAGGTAGAAGACATATTGTTAGACTTGGGCTCCAAAGATGGGTTCCCTACATCTCTGCAAACCAGAGTTACGGGGCTCCAAATTTGGTAAAATCCCCCATAGGCTTTCATTGGGCCTCCTATTTACAGTTCCAAAATCTCACATCTTTTCAAAGGGCAATTACTCAGCAGTGGCAAATTTTCTAGCATTGTAGGGACCCTTAGGGGGAACATGACTGGTGAATTTCGGGCCCCTAGGCCGAAGAGGTCATAGCCTAGGGTCACAAAAACCTGTTTATTGGGGCTATTTCAATGGTAGTGATGGTGACGTACATAAATCGCAGCAATGGCCGTTAGCAAAGTCTGAATCTCACGAAATGTCTCATGCAGGTAGAAGACATATTGTTAGACTTGGATTCCAAAGATGGGGTCCCTACATCTCTGCAAACCAGAGTTACAGGGGTCCAAAATTGGTAAAATCCCCCATAGGATTTCATTGGCTCCCTATTTCACTTTCCAAAATCTCACATCTTTTCAAAGGGCAATGGCTCAGCAGTACCAAATTTTCTAGCATTGTAGGGACCCTTAGGGGGAACATGACTGGTGAGTTTCGGGCCCCTAGGCCGAAGAGGTCATAGCCTAGGGTCACAAAAACCTGTTTATTGGGGCTATTTCAATGGAAGTGATGGTGGCGTACATAAATCTCAGCCATGGCCGTTAGCAACGTCTGAATCTCACGAAATGTCTCATGCAGGTAGAAGACATATTGTTAGACTTAGATTCCAAAGATGGGGTCCCTACATCTCTGCAAACCAGAGTTACAGGGGTCCAAAATTGGTAAAATCCCCCATAGGCTTTCATTGGGCCTCCTATTTACCGTTCCAAAATCTCACACCATTTCAAAGGGCAATGGCTCAGCAGTGGCAAAACTCACCAGTCATGTTCCCCCTAAGGGTCCCTACAATGCTAGAAAATTTGGTACTGCTGAGCCATTGCCCTTTGAAAAGATGTGAGATTTTGGAAAGTGAAATAGGGAGCCAATGAAATCCTATGGGGGATTTTACCAATTTTGGACCCCTGTAACTCTGGTTTGCAGAGATGTAGGGACCCCATCTTTGGAATCCAAGTCTAACAATATGTATTCTACCTGCATGAGACATTTCGTGAGATTCAGACTTTGCTAACGGCCATTGCTGCGATTTATGTACGTCACCATCACTACCATTGAAATAGCCCCAATAAACAGGTTTTTGTGACCCTAGGCTATGACCTCTTCGGCCTAGGGGCCCGAAACTCACCAGTCATGTTCCCCCTAAGGGTCCCTACAATGCTAGAAAATTTGGTACTGCTGAGCCATTGCCCTTTGAAAAGATGTGAGATTTTGGAAAGTGAAATAGGGAGCCAATGAAATCCTATGGGGGATTTTACCAATTTTGGACCCCTGTAACTCTGGTTTGCAGAGATGTAGGGACCCCATCTTTGGAATCCAAGTCTAACAATATGTCTTCTACCTGCATGAGACATTTCGTGAGATTCAGACTTTGCTAACGGCCATTGCTGCGATTTATGTACGTCACCATCACTACCATTGAAATAGCCCCAATAAACAGGTTTTTGTGACCCTAGGCTATGACCTCTTCGGCCTAGGGGCCCGAAACTCACCAGTCATGTTCCCCCTAAGGGTCCCTACAATGCTAGAAAATTTGGTACTGCTGAGCCATTGCCCTTTGAAAAGATGTGAGATTTTGGAAAGTGAAATAGGGAGCCAATGAAATCCTATGGGGGATTTTACCAATTTTGGACCCCTGTAACTCTGGTTTGCAGAGATGTAGGGGCCCCATCTTTGGAATCCAAGTCTAACAATATGTCTTCTACCTGCATGAGACATTTCGTGAGATTCAGACTTTGCTAACGGCCATTGCTGCGATTTATGTACGTCACCATCACTACCATTGAAATAGCCCCAATAAACAGGTTTTTGTGACCCTAGGCTATGACCTCTTCGGCCTAGGGGCCCGAAACTCACCAGTCATGTTCCCCCTAAGGGTCCCTACAATGCTAGAAAATTTGCCACTGCTGAGTAATTGCCCTTTGAAAAGATGTGAGATTTTGGAACTGTAAATAGGAGGCCCAATGAAAGCCTATGGGGGATTTTACCAAATTTGGAGCCCTGTAACTCTGGTTTGCAGAGATGTAGGGAACCCATCTTTGGAGCCCAAGTCTAACAATATGTCTTCTACCTGCATGAGACATTTCGTGAGATTCAGACGTTGCTAACGGCCATTGCTGCGATTTATGTACGTCAGACTCGCCACCATTGAAATTGCCCAATAAACAGGTTTTGTGACCCTAGGCTATGACCTCTTCGGCCTAGGACTGCATTGAACGCGACCCACGCATTGTGCGCATTCTGGACAACACCAATTACTGGGTTTATACCCTTCTGGATCCACGGTACAAACACAATGTTCCAAAACTGCTTGAAGAAAGAGCCAGACAGGTCAAAATGGAAGAATACCAGCAGGCCCTTGTGGAGACTTTAGAGAGGAGATTGACATCCTCCCCCTCCTCCAGCCAGTTGTACGCCGACAGACTGACTTCCGCAAACCCAGGACGACCAGGAGGGCAGCAAACAACACAAGCCGCAGCTAGTGCCCAAAAGGGAATGGTATCGGCAGTGTCCTTGGAGTGGGAAAATTTTCTGACACCCATGCAGCAGCACACAGAACAGCAAGCGTGCAGATCCACCTCCAACACCGATCGCCTGGAGAAGATGGTCAAGGACTACATGTCAGATGGCGTAGCTGTGTTGAACAATCCATCTGCACCCTTCAACTATTGGGTATCGAAGCTAGACACCTGGCACAAACTGGCAATGTACGCAATAGAGGTGCTGGCTTGCCCGGCAGCCAGCGTTATGTCGGAACGCTGTTTCAGTGCTGCCGGAGGCATCGTCACAGATCGGCGGCGTATCCGCCTCTCCACAGAAAATGCAGACCGTCTGACTCAAATTAAAATGAATCAATCCTGGATTGGAAACGACTACGCAACACTCCCGGACCCCAACCAAGTAACATGAACAATGAACATCTGTGATGGGTTAGCGTTTCCGGTCCCTGTTTATTGAACCTCTCATCTGTATTACATTTATGACTGCATGGCGACAAAATGCAAATTGCTATCCGCACGCTTCTTGTCCTCATGCAAGGCCTGGGTTGTTGTGTCTCAAAGCGTGGCCTTCTCCTCCTGCGCCACCCTCCTCTTGTTCCATCACGTGTGCTGCTGCTGGGTTAGCGTTACCGGTCCCTTTTCCTGGAACCTCTTATATGTATTACATTTATGACTGCATGCCGACAAAAAGCATGTTACCTGTGCAAAGAAAACAGACATTTCCCGCATTTAAAAGACAGTTTTCCCTTTGAAACTTTAAAATCGATTTTCTCAAAAACTATAAGCTCTTTTTGCTAAATTTTTTTTCCTCTTGTACCCACTCCCAAGGTGCACATACCCTGTAAATTTGGGGTATGTAGCATGTAAGGAGGCTTTACAAAGCACAAAAGTTCGGGTCCCCATTGACTTCCATTATGTTCGGAGTTCGGGTCGAACACCCGAACATCGCGGCCATGTTCGGCCTGTTCGGCCCGAACCCGAACATCTAGATGTTCGCCCAACACTAGTCAGAAATGCATATTTGTGAATGTTGAGATGTTATATTGGTTTCACTGGTAAAAATAAATAATTGAAATGGGTATATATTTGTTTTTTGTTAAGTTGCCTAATAATTATGCACAGTAATAGTCACCTGCACACACATATATCCCCCTAAAATAGCTAAAACTAAAAACAAACTAAAAACTACTTTTAAAAATATTCAGCTTTGATATTAATGCGTTTTTTGGTTTCATTGAGAACATGGTTGTTGTTTAATGATAAAATTATTCCTCAAAAATACCACTTGCCTAATAATTCTGCACTCCCTGTATAGCAGCCGAATGCTACATGCAAGCCACCTTCCCGGAGCAGATAAAATTGGCGCACAACACCGTGGGGTATAATAATGGCACCGCATTCAGTTACATTGTAAAATGCTGTTTAGCACTTTAACTGTTAAAAAATGGCGCAGCGCACAGTCCTGCCTCTGTAATAATCGTGGCTGCAGGCACTTGCCTGAGCCGATCATCCTGAAAAGTCTGCTGGCTCTATGGTGGGACTTCAATACAGGCAGGAGGAGTAAGTTGCAGTGCGGTTTAAATAAAATGCTAAATAGCGGTTTAAATAACTTTATTGGCGTCTCCGTGCGCCATTATTTATCCCACATCATTTTTCACTGCACTCCTCCCCCACCCATGACTACACCCACATTTTTCAGCAGGAGTGCCCAAAAGTGCCCCGGATCTCTTAGAATCCTAGCAACGCCCCTGCAATCAAACACTGCTTTAATCCAGCTGTTTATAACTAAAACATTTATGCAAGATTTCACCTAGCTAATTAGAAAAATGTATATAATTTTTTAATGTAACCAGTTTCTGTTTTTTGGTATAAAGTAACCACACTTTTATTGTGTTTTACACTACATTTAGCCAATGTTGTGATATAGGCTGTCTAGATAATGTTTAATATTAGCCCTTAATCAATTCACTTTTTCTCCTACGTTTTCTCCTAGGAAATATTTTCACATCTTATCAATAAAATGCTTTTCAAGCCACTAGCAAGCAAGAAAATACTCAGAATAATTTTGACAGTACTTTTCCACCTAGGCTTTGGTACTTTTTCAATTGCAGAATGCTGAAAAGTTATTTTATAGTGTTCTGTTCTTACCCTGCAGAGAGGGAAGCCTCAGGATCATTTTAAGACTTCCCATTCTTGTCGGCACCCCCTGTTGCAGAGCGTGCCCCCTCTCCAAATCGTGGCCACGCAGCTTAACTTCCATATTTATGGCCACGCTGTAGCCTCGTGAGCCCGCCCACTCATACACAGTAGCACGGAGCCTGCAGCACCGGCTTACTGCGCAAGCGTGGGCGGGCTCGGCCATAAGTAAGGAAGAGGAGCTAATCTGATAAGCGACAATGCCTTGTCTCTAATCTTCCGGGGGGGGGCTTGCACAGCGACGGGGGACATTAGAGTAGAGAGGGAAGCCTCAATAGGATCCCGAGGCTTCCCTCTCTTTCGGTAAGTATCTGATTTTTTGTACCCGAGCTTCGACTCAGTTACACTTTAAACAGAAGATGAAAAATTATCTCCTAAGAGAAAAAGTGAATTGCAAATTTGCAATTTGTTTAGAATTTTTTTTAAAGCTTATTAACCACTTAAGCCTATCTGGACGAACATTCTCATTCAGATAGTCTGCGCGCACTCCTGCCGGCTGCGCGCGCTCCCGCTGCCGGCCGTTAGCCCAGCGATCAATAAATGGAATTATAGATTCCATTCATTGATCGAAGCTCCCCGGAGAAAAACCGACAGCCTCTTATCAGAGGCTGCGGTTTTTCTGAGTTACAAAAAGTTTCCCGTCCTCCTAATGCTTCCTGGAAGCGTGATCGTATGCTTCCAGGTCTTTTTGACTGTGGCCATCTTGTGGCCAAATAGTAATACTACACCCACATCCATTTTTTCTTAAATAAATATTTTTTTTTTACATTTTAAAATTAGCTGTTTACCTCCCACACCAAAAATTACCCAAATATTTTTTTTTATTAAAAAAAAAAATTACAATAAAAAAAACCCAGCCATAAATAGTTACCTAAGGGTCTGAACTTTTAAATATGCATGCCAAAGGAGTATATTAATATAATATTTTAAATTATGGGCTTGTAAATAGTGATGGAAGCACATTTAAAAAAATGCACCTTTATTTCCACATAAAATATCGGCGCCATACATTGTGATAGGGACATCATTTAAATGTTGTAATAAGCGGGACAAATAAAATACATGGGTTTTAATTACAGTAGCATGTATTAATTTCAAACTATAATGGCCAAAAACTGAGAAATAATGATTTTTTTCCATTTCTTTCTTAATATTCCTGTTAAAATGGATTTAGAATAAATTAATTCTTAGCAAAGTGTATCACCAAAAGAAAGCCTAATTGGTGGTGAAAAAAAAAAAGATATAGATCAATGCATTGTGATGAGTAGTGATAACGTTATTGGCAAATGAATGGGGGTGAAAGTTACTCAGATGCAAAAAATAAACAACCCTGTGGGTTTAAGTGGTTAAAAAGGGTTTGTGGTACTGGTATAGTTACTGTATGAATAACATACGGTAACGATAAATTTTGCATATGCTTGATAATGTGCCGCTATATCTTTCAGTAAAGGAATGTAGTTGGAAATGTACATAAATCTACTTGTTGATATTAATTTTATCTCCAAGTAAGTTATACATGATTGATAGAGGAAAATGTCTCTGAAAATATTTAAAATATTTTCAGTTTCTGGTGGAATATCAATCCTTCGTATTTGAAATTTAGTTTTGTCGACCTTATATTAGGAAACAATACAAAGTTGGTAAATATGTCTTATGTTGTTTTAAGAGATTTTTTTTTAGTTCTGTTAAGGCAACAATAACACCATCTGCATACACTCCTGTGACATGTGTATTACCAGATATTTTTTTCTCCTGGGTGTTGCCTGATAGTTTCAGCCAAGGGTTCCATTATAAGGTCAATTATGACAAACGATAGTTGACGCATTGCCAAGTTGCATTTGTAGCATAGAATATTTAATTTCAGACAACAACCCAGATGTATACACTTTTGCTGAAGGGACAGCATACAGGAGTATGTGCAAAAAGAGCATGTGACAATTTGGGTGCACAGAAATTCCAGATAGTAGAATATCAGTAATTTTACCAATATTCCACTTTTTTTGCAGTGCTAAAAATGATAATAAATATTGGTAAATGATACAGATATTTTACTCCAGCTAAACCTATCCCTATTCTCTCACATAGAAGCTTCCCTCTACTGATGCCTAAACCTAACCACCCCACCTCTAATTCCTAACCTTAACCAACCCCCCCACACACCTAACCTTAACCCTCCCCCTTCCATGTCTAACTGTAACCTGCCCCTCAACGCCTAACCTTAACCACTCCCCATTGCACGTACAACCTTAACTGCCCCCCATCCCAGCCACAAATCCCCTGCAAAAAATGAGAAGCTCTGGCGTCGTGAAAGTTTGGGCACTGCTATAGGCGCCCATATAAATATTGGTAATGTGCAGATATTTGGGCAAGAACCTGTTATTTGTAGCTGCATTTTGCATTGTGGGTGGGCCCAGCAACAGCAATTTAATGGCGGGCTCCACGTCACAAATTTCTGTACATTACCAATGTTTAAATGGGCGCCCAAACTTCCTCAGCACTCGGGTGCCCAAATTTCCTGCATACCATGCTAAGGCAGCTTTTCTAAAAACATCGGGAATTCTAAGCATCTCTACGACTTACAGTACCTTAAATATTCCCAGTGATCTCTGTTTAAAGACCTTTTTTGCAGGTCTGCATCTGACGTAGAGAAGGAAGTCGCAATCTTTCTGCCCCTTGGAATAAAGCTATAAGAACTCCTATAGCCATGCATTACCAGTTAACCCTTTATAAATTCAACTTGGTCATTCTTTTAGTGAGGTATGGAAATATTTCTAGTCACCTGCCTGCTAAGATTTTAGAATACTGTAAATCTTTGTATCAACGTTTATTAGTGATGATTGGCTGGTAATGGTTGGCTGGTAATGCCATATCCTTGCCCAGTTAAGATTTTATTGCAATCACAACACTTGAGGCATTTCCACTAGAAATTGTATTTATTGCCATATGATATACAGTATTTGTGCCAGGTATGGCACGTGTGATTTTCTAAAGGCTTTATAGTTTTCATTCATTAGACCATCAGGCCTTGAGGAGTTGTTATTTTTCAGTGAAGTAATGCCTTTCAGTATTTCTGCAGAAGCGATTGGCCATTTTAGGCGTTTGTATCGTGTTCATGGACTTTTGGCAGCTGAATCGTGTTTAAGAAATGTTTTATGACTATTGGCAGAAGTTGGTCGATAGTTATGTCATCTTTAAGATTATGCAGTGCTGAGTAGTAATTGGAAAATAAATTAGCCATTTGTTTGGGGCTATAAATTTTTCCTTTCCTCGTTGTTTATTAAATATGGGAATTCTTGTCTTAATAGCTTTTTCTTTTATTTGTTTGTCTAAAAAATTACCACCAACTATGTTTCCTAGGGAGTAGGACTTTCATTTGAATTTGCTCCAAGTTTATTCATGGTCTTGCTGTGGTTCATGTAAATTGGGTAAAAAAAAGTTTCTTCTTTTCTTTTTACCTATATTATTTCTTTTTGGATACCAGGGATATGTAAATTCCCATGCATATGACTTATGAACAGCATTCCAAGCGGGGAAAATTAAATGTTTACATTTGTATAGCGCTTTTCTTCCTAACATACTCAAAGAGCTCAGCATCTGCTAATATCCGGGGTACCATGGGGTACTGCTGCAGAGGAAACAAAGTGTACAAATGAGGTATTGGACTGAGCCCTTGCAATAACTAAGCAAATACCAGTTGCCTAGCCATCCTGCTGAGCCTCTGTCTCTAATTCTTTAGCCTTCTTGTTAAGCATCAGGGCCGGATTTACCATAAGGCACTGTAGGCACGTGCCTACAGGTGCCTGATGATAGAAAGGCGACTAACTCCTCTTTCTGAACACCTCCCTCCCATCTTCCCTATGCAGAGTCCTGTTGAGAGGGTAAATGAGAGGTTACTCACTCTGCTCTTGGCATGCCACTGACAAGATCTCCCTTCCATCAGGGCACCTCTAGCTAATTAATATTGAGGGTACCTCTGGCTACCTAATACTAAGGGGCATCTGTAGCTACCTATAACAGGCAAGGGAAGTAAGGAAGAAGGGGCAGCTGGGCCAGCACAGTTTGGTGAGGGTTTGTAGGTCCATGGAGGGCGAAGTCTAGGGTGCTAATGCTAAGACACCTGTGCCTATAGGCTCCTGTGAGGTAAATCCGGACCTGTGCTGACTCTGAGCCTCTGTCTCTAACACTTTTAGCCATAGACCCTGAACATGCAGCAGATCATGTGTATCTGACATTATTGGCAGATCTGACAAATTAGCTGCACACTTGCTTCTGGTGTGATTCAGACACTACTGCAATCAAACAGATCAGCAGGGCTGCCAGGCAACTGGTATAAAAGGAAATAAATATGGCAGCCTCCATATCACTTTCAGCTCGGATTCACTTTAACATTGTTTATTTTGTTTCATGACTAAATGTATTGGTGTGTGGCTTGCCCACAGATTGCTTTCATTTTTATGCACTGGCAACTGGAGCAATAATTTATCAACAAACAAAATAATCTCTCCATATTCATTTCAGCAGTTTCCCCCTTCTATTACATTACTCCTTTGGACTGTTCTTGTATACTGTATCTGGTTAGCATTTGCAGCATCTATGTTAACTAAACTAAGGATGCCCATACATCAGTGGTGTACCTACCATCAGGCTGCAGTTGCCCACAACACTGCGTGTAAACATGGCTAGGGGTGCCGCTGTGGTGTTCAGTCATTCAGACTTCCACCTGGGACCTTCTTTCATAGTTTGGGCAACATTCAGGAAAATAGCAGCTGGCAGTGCATGGGACTGTACTACTTCCTGCACTAGATGTAGCACCACTCCCCCTTCCTGTCCCTTGGGCATTATGTCTCCTCACTTTCTACACACAGCCTGCAGTGCGTGAATGTGCAGAGCAGCAGGGTGAGTGGAGAGAATTATTGCTTTGCTGCAGGTGGGACATTAGCAGGGAGAGGTGTCAGGGCTGGAACCCACAAGAGTGCTTTTCTGAGCATTTAGGGAGCGCGTTAAAATGCTAGCGATTTCCAAAAACGCTCAGCTAATGTTAACGGATGTGGAAACTTCCACTGAAGCGTTTGCTATTCCTAAAATCGCAAGCGCAGGACATGCAGCATTTTGTTAGCGCTTGCACTTCAATGTAAAGTATGTGATCGCTGTGCAAGCGCTGTGATATCGCTACCCAGAGCGTTTTGCTAACGATTTAAAAGTGCAGAATCTACCCAGAAGGCTTAGTGATTCCCATAATGCTATAAGACAAGTATTGTATTTCCTGTTGACGTCTGCTGGATAAACGGAAGTGTGACAGAGCTGCAGGCTGTGTGGATGGAGCATTATATGTGAAAATGCCCAAGAAAAAGTGGTTTACAAAAGAGGATGTCATCTCCAAAGTGCAACCACATTATGTCCTTTATAACAAAAGCAACAAAGACCACAAAATTAACCAGCTAGCCAACGAAATATGGGCAAAAATTATATATGCTGTCAGTCACCCAAGCTTCAGTATATATATATATATATATATATATATATATATATATATATATATATATATATACACAGTGGAGGAAATAATTATTTGACCCCTCACTGATTTTGTAAGTTTGTACAATGACAAAGAAATGAAAAGTCTCACAACAGTATCATTTCAATGGTAGGTTTATTTTAACAGTGGCAGATAGCACATCAAAAGGAAAATCGAAAAAATAACCTTAAATAAAAGATAGCAACTGATTTGCATTTCATTGAGTGAAATACGTTTTTGAACCCTCTAACAATAAAAGACTTAATACTTAGTGGAAAAACCCTTGTTTGCAAGCACAGAGGTCAAACGTTTCTTGTAATTGATGGCCAAGTTTGCACACATTTTAGGAGGAATGTTGGTCCACTCCTCTTTGCAGATCATCTCTAAATCCCTAAGGTTTCGAGGCTGTCTCTGTGCAACTCTGAGCTTGAGCTCCCTCCATAGGTTTTCTATTGGATTAAGGTCCGGAGACTGACTAGGCCACTCCATGACCTTAATGTGCTTCTTCTTGAGCCACTCCTTTGTTGCCTTTGCTGTATGTTTTGGGTCATTGTCGTGCTGGAACACCCATCCATGACCCATTTTCAGCGAGTGAGAACACGGAGTTATGGCTGATGCTGGCGTGGGGCGCCGGTATTCTCCGTGATGATGTAATCCTGCTTTATTTGCATGTTAGGGATGCAGTCTCCCCTCAGGTCCGCCGTGGAGTGCAGGTAAGGTGATTGGCTGCGGGCAGTTTAAACTGATTGGATGTTTTAATGGGTTGACACTATATATGGACAATGTATGTGATATCTCATTTGTGGTTGAAACAGCTTGAAGAAAGGCTGATACCTGAAACAGCGGGCTGTCGCTGTATTACCACTTTTTAATGTTTCAATAAAAGAGCTTTTTTCACGCTTGGAAGTGCCAGCCTCCTATACGCTTTCTACATTGATTTGATCCAGAGGTGTGAGGATCTTTTGAGGCTTGGGCACCCTTATCCCTACTTTGGAAGAGTGCCACTCTTTTTACCAGTGTCTTTACCAGTGGATCGCACCTAAGAGGATGAGCACCAGTGGGGAACATGGATCTGGAGGATTGCCAGATACTTTTTCTTATACAGAGGAACATGCGGCTAGTGTCTTGGCTAAAGCTGGTGATGCAGCGACCTTTTTACAGACACCTGATGTTAAGCCACTGAAACGTGATTTGGAGATTATAAAAAAGAAGTGGGTGGAATTGGATATGCATGCGAGGACTCTTGCAGAATATTGCCGTACTAGGAAAATACCGCGGGCAATACGGTCTCAGGTTTCACCTATGTTGTTTGGAGGAGATCCGGAGTTTTGCTCAACCTTTGAAAGAATATGGAATAAGGCTGCATTCGATACGATGATTCTTACGATTGAAAGAATTTATCGAGAGCTTCCAATTCTTGAACAGAAGAGCCTGGCTATTATCACCCAACTAACTGCCCTATTACCGGCAACAGAGATGCAGTCGTTTGTGGATCAGTTGTCTGTTAAGATCGCAGCACATACCAAGACCATTGAGGAAACGAAACGCTCTAAATTCCATCGTGATACACAGGACTATACTGAAGGATATGTCTATTCGTGGCAAAAGATGGTACCTGTTAACACCTTGAGGAGACTGAATAAGCCAAATAAGCCAAATAAACCTAGAGGAAGATTACCACGTCCTCGTCCCCCACAGGGAGATGACCATGGATCCTCTGCCTCTGATTTTTTGTCCTCACGGGAGGCCTCACCGGCACAAAGAGGAGCAGCAGGCGGGGTGGGAGCAGGGCCAGGATCAAACGCACGAAAAGATCCAGTAAAGAGCCAGATGGAATTACACAAGAGACCTTGATCGAAGCACCACAGCTAGTAGTCAACATCTCCAGTCATGCTTTGACAGTGACTGAGGAAAGAGTACTTAATTATGGACTCAACTTTAGCCCTACCAACCTACCCAATTTTTTTGATTTGGATCAGGAATTGTTCCGCTTCTTCAGGACTATAAAACTAAAATATTTTTTTGGAACAGTGCCACAGTTTGGAGAACGACAGGAGGATATGGAGAAAACAGGCCTCACATTGAAGGACTTTGGACTTAGAAACAAAAGTTCCTTTTGTCCTACAGGCAATTTAGTAATAGATAGTTTTTGCAATCGAGTTATGGAGGATATGGGGAGATTAGAGGCTGAACAACATATGAGGAGAGTACAGTTTAACCTTACCAAGGATGAGCGGTTGGCATTGGAGAACTTGAAGAAAAGAACAGAACTCACAATACGGCCCGCTGACAAAGGCGGAGCCGTAGTAGTTTAAGATAGTGGTTACTATGAGGAGGAAATTAGGAGCCAGTTAGCTCAGGTTGAAGTCTACCGTAAAATAGAGGAAGACCCTATAGTCTTTATACAAAAGAAAATTAAAAGCATTATTGAAAAGGCAAAAGCTGGAGGTATTATTGATGAGGGTGTTGCTAAATTTCTTATCCAGGACAACCCTGTTACACCGAAGTTTTATACTTTGCCTAAGATCCACAAGGACCCGTGCTGGCCGCCGGGGAGACCCATTGTGGCCGGCACGGGGTCCATTTTTGTCCCCATTGCGCAGTTTTTGGATAGATTATTACAGCCTCTGGTTGTTACACTTGATTCCTATGTTAGAGACACAAATATGTTTTTGCAGACTATTAGAGGTTTAGAAATTGAGGGGGAGGAGCTTCTCTTGGTGACGTTGGATGTTGAAAGCCTCTACACCTCCATCCCGCATGATGGAGGTGTGGAGGCTATTGACTGGTTCCTGTTGACACGTTCAGACTTGTCCAAGGATCAGCGCCTGTTTGCTATTGACCTACTCATTGTGGTATTAAGATATAATTACTTTTCTTTCCATGATGAATTCTTTCTGCAGCTGCGTGGGACGGCGATGGGGTCGAATGTGGCCCCATCCTATGCGAATCTTTATATGGGTTTGTATGAAGAGGCTTTTGTTTATTCAAATCGTCTGTTTCAAAAACATGCCAGGTGTTGGCTTAGATTTATAGACGATATTTTTTGTGTGTGGGTGGGGCCACATTCGACCCTTGATTCCTTTTTGGTTGACCTGTCCCGGAGCTGCAGAGAGATTAAGCTGACATGCCATACTAGTTTAGAGCAGGTGACCTTCCTTGACACTACCATCATTAGGGATGGATGTACTCTTGTCTCTGACTTACATATTAAGAATACAGATCGTAACTCTCTATTACACTATGATAGTTTCCATCCCCCTCATGTTAAGGACGCTATCCCCAAGGGACAATTTGCTAGATTGAATAGGATTATTTCCAACACAGGTGTTGCACAAAAACGCCATGATGATATGGTACTAAAGTTTAGGCAGAGGGGTTACCCGCAGGAGAAGCTACAACAGGAAACACGTCCTAGGAGAAAGGACAATAGACAATTCCGACTTCCCTTTGTTTCCACCTACAACACTTGTAGTGGAGAAATTGGGAAAAGTATCAGACGACATTGGCACCTCTTGAGCCAGGCATTTCCTAATATACCAGAGTTTAGATACCCCCCCCCCTTACTCTCTTACAAAAAAGCACCCACGATCAGAGATAAAGTATTTTATCATGCACCTAAGCACGCAGAATCCAATAAAAGGACAGGGACATTTCCTTGCCTTGGTTGTCATCTATGTGGACATGTTACAAAAGGTCCCGAATTCACACATCCATCTAAGGGTACTAAATATAGGATTAGAGAACTTTATACCTGTGAGTCAAGCTACGTGGTATACTATTTAAAGTGTCCATGTGGCTTGGGATATATAGGTATGACCACGCAGAAGGTTAGGGATAGAATATGTTCACACAAAA